>NC_091125.1:51357811-51452811 GCF_040183065.1 Periplaneta americana | reverse complement strand
CATTTGCTATCTTGTATTGACGCAGGACTCGTCTCATCTTAGCCACTCTCACTGCTCTAAGCATCATTAGAGACTGTAAGTATCTGTCCTGTACCATAAGACCTGCACACAAAAAAATATCCAGTTATACAAAGAAAAAATAGAAGATTACATTTTTTACACCAATTACTCTTCAGAAATATAAAAAGAGTGAATGATTTCACAATGAAAAGAAGACGTTAGCATTTTGCTTTCCAAAATTCTGTCCAATATAATAACTACTAATTTCGAAATCGTGCTGTAATATAATAATTAAAAACAGTAATTTTCGAAAAAGTTACAGATGTAAGAGTGAGGTGGTAAGAAAAAAATATAGTGATAGTGATATATGATACAATGCATTTTATATTCTCTGTATCCATGGATGCAGCAAATGTACACTCTGAGCCATCATTGATAGCAAAAGGAAAATAAACTAGGCATCACTTTTGTAGTACAGTATAAAACCACAGTCTAATATATACAGTCACGAAGCTTGAGTTGTGAGGGTGCTAGGAACAATAGACTGTGCCAGCACTATTTCATATTATCTGTAATGAGGTGATATTAGCGATCCTAGTGGTTAGCAACTACCTACGGATGCATATTTACTACATATTGAGCTTCGTGACTATATATACTAGACTGTGATAAAACTACATACTGATACTCTATTTCTATTAATTACTTGCCATAAAAAAACGCTGAAAATGCACTTTGACATCTCTTTAAGAAATTATCTACCACACGCCAAGCTTCTGTGATGTAATTGAACGAATTTTCCTGTAGGCTAAATGTTTTCTATTAGTTCGCATACAGTATAGAGGTTTATTCTACTACGAGTACACTGTATCCTTTGTCATTCAAAGCCAATAATCGCAAGTTGTGAGATCAGGAGATTCAAGAATCTAAAAGTTCCTGCTAATAAAATTATTTTGTCCCCGAATATGTCCCTTATGTCATCTAAAGTTTCAATGCCTGTATGCACAATGGAAGAATCCTGCAAAAAAATGTAGGCTTATACCAACGTTCTTCCTCAGTTAATTCGGTAAAAAATGTTTCAAGGATCTCAGTTATGCACCTAAGCCCATTTACAGTGTTGGCATAGAAGAATATTAGTCCTATTATTCTTTCAACTCGAATACTGTAGCAAACAAAGCGCCAAATTCAGAATCATGAAGTGGACCTTCGTGGAGGATACTTGGTTTCTCAGAACTCTAGTAGTAGGTCTATCTGTTATTCTGCGAACTTAATCTTCTATGAAGGTAAAATCAAGCTTTGCCTGAAAAGATGTGATATGAGTCAAGGTCTCCATTGTAGACGTGATATAGGATTCAGTTACAAAAATTTAGTCTTGTAACAGGATCAGCAGCACGTATCACATATTACAGTTATTTTTATAGGGTTTCAACTTTAAGGATTTAATGCAGAAGTTTCGGAAATTCCGACCTGCAGAGCAAGCTTGTATGTTAGTTTTCTAAGAATGTGTTTCACTGCTTGTATATCGTATAATTTATATTGTCAAAACATTGCTGCCTCTCATGTTTCTTTTCCTGGAATTTGAATTGCCAATCTTTCTCTACTTACTTACAAGATGCAAATTAACGGGAGGATGGGGGGATTTTCCCTCCTGTTGGAAAGTTATCCCACCTCTCATAAATTCATAAGTATTAACTTCCTTCCAGGGATAACTTCTATCCCCCCTCACAAAATATAATTGTTTTAATACGAGTATACCTACTATATAAAGTATAAAGTAAGCAAAGAAAATAATATTTCTGTATTATAATCACCGGCAAGATGATAACAATCAGTAACTTAGGAATTACACATCTAATCTTAAGCCTGGTCATGGATATTATTATTATTATTATTATTATTATTATTATCATCAAGATACAAGACTCAATGCGACCATGCATTGAGCCGTAATAATAATAATAATAATAATAATAATAATAATAATAATAGTAGTAGTAATAATAATAATAATAATAATAATTTTATGTATGATATTCTCTATCTAGGATTCTATCCCCTCCGATCAGAAATCTTAATTCACACCCTGCCTACTTATAAGTCTGTATATCATACTAAGATTTGCAATCAGATACCAGGGAACTCCAAAAAAAAAAAAAAGAGTATAGTATTTGCACTTCACACCTAAAATATGTACGAACATATGTATCATACAGAAATACATTTGAGTATTCAAGAGGACACTGAAACACATTCATCTACATGTAACTGATAAATGTCAATAGTAAACTGATGCATATCCTGTCATAACAATGGTTAATTATACTAATAACTGCTGTGTACTGCAACCCACAGTTACATACATGCTTAGTCAACAGTTACAGCATGAGTTATTGCTTGCACTGGACTTGTTAAGAAGCACGGTTGTGGAAAATATGAAACGCATTACACATTGTAGTTTGAGATACGGTACTAAAAATTTGTATCTGTTATTGTGCTCTAACATCTGTAATAGTAACAAAACAATATGCAGAAATAAAGAAATAATTTCCTCTGGCTGCCCCAAATTATGGAAATATCAAACCAGACTACAGGCGCCAGTTAAGCATAACAAAATTAATACCGAAGACTTATTCGTTTCAATAACTTACAATGGTAACAATTGGGACTCGAGAATGGTATGTTCTAGTCATGACTTCCTGGAACCTTTTAAGGAATTCTGACTTCATTTATTCTTGAAAATGTTCGTACACACATTGATTCTTTTTGGAATTACATTTTAAAAATTATAGCTGGACTTAGTTAATGAAATGAAACTCACAGAAGACGAAGGCAATAATCTAGCTATAAAAAACTATTACCGGTACTTAAAATGATTGACGTTCTAGCAGTGAATATTTCTGAACAATATAGTAACCTGAACAAATTTAGATTTTTGAATCTACTTGATTCAAAGCAATTCGTTAAGTTTCAAGTTGAAAAACTACACCACTTAACTCAGAACTATGAATCACGCTATGATTTCGCACCTTTGAGAAATGAATTGGTATAGCCCCATCAACTTCTTATTACCGAATGGAGATGAGGTCGCTGCTATTGCTACAAACAGGAAACATGCAACGAGCTCAGTAGTTTGGACTCCTGCTTTCGGTAATCGAACTTGGCTGGCCTATAGCTACATATTCAGACTATGAATTCAAAGTAATCTTCTAAGAAATAGACCTCTCAGCGCGGGCTTCCGGTGGATGATCAGCGACCTAACATTTTTCGTATTCATAAACCAGTGTTAGCGATATGATATGATATGAATCCTGTACAAGTAATCAGTCGATAGCCGGGGCTAATTTAGCATGCTCATAGCGCGGGCTAGCGAAATGTCTATGAATAGCACCCTATGTTTTTCTGAAAACCATACATAAATTGATAGGTAGCAGTAGTTCCAAGTTTATCATTTTCGCACATGAAGGGAATGGCCGGCTATCCTAACGTGGGTTTTTTTTAAATTTCCCCAAGTCTCTTCAGCTGAACATTGGAATAGAACAAATTAATGGGTCACGAGCTGACTACTTCTCAATACTAATTACCTTCTATCATCACTTCTCATCTACCACGCTACCATCTACTGCGAAAGGTCTGCCACCTACTGTTAAGTATCACACCAGGAAAAACGTGCCTTCTGTGAGTATTATGATGAACCACGTAAATGTAAAAAGAGCCCCCCCTCAAAAGAAAAAGAGAGAGAGAGAATAAAGTATTATTTGAAATTACTCAGGATCAAGAAATATTGTTATCCTCATGACTCTTACTCGCAGTTCTTCGAGTCATGATTTCTTAATAAAGTGACATCACGGTTGCCAGATTTTAAATATACCAAAGAGGGACATCTTTTTTTCGTCATATAATACAGCACTTATTTTTTTTAAAAAGAAAACAAAGAAAGGAATAAAAATTATCCCTCTACATACATACAGTAAGTGACTAATATGAACCTCAAAATTGCAATTTTAATTAAAAATCAAATTGTAGGTACAAGTTTCAAAGTATAAAACAATATTTATCTGGCTGTAAGTTACATCACGTTTCTCTGGTGTCTTTCTGAAGAGCTTGTGGCAATACTATGTTTATGCAAAATTATTAACTTAATGGCTTAATAGCAGTTCTGCCTCATAGTTTTCTCCAGCTGTTTATTATTAACAGTAAAGCATAAATTCTAAAAGATGCATCACGTGTGACAAAATATTTAAATTTCAATGTTTCTTAATTGATTACAATGATATAAAATTTATTCATATCTAAATTCATATCTATTTTGTGACTTAGCATATAGTCTCAAAATCCATCTTTTAACATACCGTACAGTATACATTAAGAGAGTTTATATAGGCTACATATTTATAACTGGACTTTAACATTTTCAACAAACTTTTTTCCATTTTCTGTACCATGCATTTCAGATAATAGTCTCTTTTTAAATATTTAGAAATATTATATTCACCAAACCTTAATACTTGCCAAAATATTCCCTTTCTTTTCTTTTTTTTTTTTGCAAACCTACATCTTTTTTAAAAAAATTAATTTTAAATGCACTGTAATTATTTAGGCCTAGAAGAAAATAGTTACTATATAACGATAAAAGTATACAAGTAAAGTTAATTTTCTGAATGAGGGACTTTATGCGTCCCACCTCGAATCGAAGTGGGACTCGGGATTTTTATATGAAAATCAGGGCATGTCCCGCCAAATCAGGACATCTGACAACCCTGAGTGACATCCAAAGTTTGAACATTCATTGATAGGCCTAATGTCATCGACAGCATTATACTTTACTTTATTTAATCGATCCTCTTCTACCACCTGATGTAGAGGTTTTACAAAGAGCCTTCCATCCTTGCCTCTTTCCATTCGATCCCTCTCTCCCACATGGTATCTTGGATTCCTTGTTCCCAGGTCTGCCTCGGTCTTCCTTTAGATCTTTTTCCCTCCATTCTAACTTGCCATGCTATTTTTGGGTATCTGTCATTGTTCATTCTAGCCAGATGTCCAAACCACCTTAATTGTGATAATTTCATTTGTTCTACGAGAGGATCAATTCCTAGACCTAGCCTTATTGTTTGGTTCCGTATTCTATCTCTTCTAGTTTTTCCTTCTATTCTTCTTAAATATCTCACTTCCATAGCTTGTAGTTGACTCTTATGTTTGGAGGTCAGGGACCATGACTCAGCTCCATATATTAATGTGGGGATATACGTGGTTTCATATACTGGTACTGTTAATTTAGTTTTCTTGGAGACTTCTTTTTTATTTAACATATAATACAGTCTTCCTGCTGCTGAAATTCTATTATTGAATCGACAGCATTATTACTAATAAAAAAGAATACCGGTACAGTTTCATTACAAAAGATAAAATAGGCCTAAATCTTTATTATTTTATTATTGGTACCGGTACAGTATTATTATTATTATTATTATTATTATTATTATTATTATTATTATTATTATTATTATCATCATCATCATAATAATATTAACTACATTCCCTAAATTAAACAATTATGCTACATTACTAGCTAATAAAGATATGAGAATTAATTGTTCATTTAAATACCTATTTAAAACTTACCAACAACAGAAAGAATGACAACAATAAAGTCGATGACATTCCACGGATCCTTGAAATAATAATATCTGAATGCAATAACTTTTATTATGACTTCCATACTGAAGATCACGAAGAAAATAATAATCAAGTAATAGATGATTTCTCTGAATTGTTTTGATAACTGGTAATGGTCAAATGCAGTTACCAATACATAAAAACCAATCAGAAATGTCACCAATATGTCAAACTTCTTGCTTCGACACATCTCATATGCGCAAGCTTGCAATCTTAACTGGAATGAGAGAAGTAAAGCATTAGGAAATCGAAATGTTATATTAGTCCTAACGTCAAATAAAGATCTGTGATACTATGATTGCTCCAGAAATACAGAAGGCTACAATAATTCTATCTCTGTTTCAATACAAAGTTAAACATGACATATCAATTAAAATAACAGAGTGAATTTCTCAAATTATTTTTTTTTTTTATTTGAAGATATTGCCACCTTTAAGAACAAAATATTTTTCCCGTTTGGAGCAAAGAGTCGTTTTACATCTGTGACTCAAGTGTTAGATGGCCTGAGCTCGATCCCTGGCCAAGACATGGTGGAAAAGCAGACGTTGCAAAGAGTTTCTCTCAGGGTACTCCCATTTCCTTCTATCATTCCACTAACATTCTCCATCTATTCTCCTCATTTCATCTAACATCTACAAGAGTTAAAAATAGGCTGGGGTGAAGTATTTGGGTTTCCTATTCTGATATAGAAAGGACTTGGGGATTGGGACTCCGGACTTATCAGGCCACTTGTCTGAGGATGAGACCTGACTATCAGCTTATCATGGCTGAGACATAATGGACCTGTCAGCATCGGATCCTCGAATGCCACCCAGACCACCTGTTTCATATATAGGGTACATAATGGGCCAAGTAAGTCTAAGAGCATGGATCAGTCTCGATCTAGCCCTGGAAAAACAAAGCCACATTCTTTTTCAAAAAAACTTTAAATTTCATACCTAATAAAATTCAAACTGATTTCAATATCTCTCTCTCGCCCTCCTCCTCTCTCTCTCTCCCCTTCCCCTCTCTCTCATATATACTTAAGAAGTTAACAATTTGCAACTTGCTGGGAAAATATGTGCATAAAAATCAAATATATCAAAGGCTTCAAAAGAGAATTATGCATACGAGTATAATTACACTACTGTTTGAAGAAGTAACAAACCTACTAATTCTATAGATCAGTGTGGTTCAACTATTTCTTGTTAAGGGACAGATAACACTTTCAAAATTAATTCACGGGCCGAAATGATATAATAATTTTAAACTGTTGTAATTATTATAAAATGAAAGAAATATGATATCATACATCAAACTATTTTGTTGTATATTTTACAAACTCAAAGAATACAAGAAAACAATCAGAGACACTTAATGAGAAATCTGAGCTGTGTGTTGGTTTACTATAGATTCAATATCTATTTCCATTTGTGTAGTGGCAAGCCACAGTGACGATTTCAAAAGTCAATTTTCAGCAGTTTCATGGTAGAAAATGCAAATTCACATATGTACTACCATACGTGGATTGCAATTTCAAAGCAACATTTCGCAAGTTTATAATGTTCCTTATTAACTAGCCACTAAAACTCAAAGGGTTTACAATAATTTCTCATTGATATAAGAAAATTATCACTCTATAGGTCACAAAGCTCTGTCTACAGATCTGGATCCTCATCAGTTGAAGAAGCTTCCATAGGGTTGTTGAACAGAAGAAATCTAGGTTGTAGTTCATCAAAATAAGAAAACCTTGAAATAAATTCCTTCTTAATCTCTGCCACATATTTGGTAAATAAAGAAATATCATCACCTTCACAGTCTAGTTTCATCGTACAGTAGCATTTAAAATATTATGTGTCATTTTCAGAAATATGATATCTTCTGTAAAGATAATTACCTTTTTCCTGAAAGAAACAATGTGACTCATAAGCTCATAATAAAAATATAGAAGGTCTTGCCACTATCCTATATGACAGGAAGAACAGTGTTGAAACAGTAGTACTTATGTATTACAAACAAATGCAAAAAGTTTAAAGTAGTTTGGGGAGCAGTTTATTACCGAACACAGGCTACCAGTTGGGCCACACTACTATAGATAATGGAATTATTTACCTGTTAGGCTAAACAAAGGAGATGCACTATCAGCTTTACTTTTAACTTTGCTCTAGAGTATGCCATTAGTAAAGTCCTAAATATTAAAATGGATTTGAGGGCGGTGGGATATGAATGTAGAGACTGGATTAATCTTGCTTAAGATAGGGACCTATGGTGGGCTTATGTGAGTGCTGTAATGAACTTCCGGATTCTTTAAAAGACGTAAGTAAATAAGATTTTTGTTAATAGTATTGTTAAAATTAATGCGTTAATTGTTTGCAGTGAACAAAGATACTTAATGCGTAACTTTAAAACTACATTAACTTAATTACCTCTTGACAAATAGACAAATCCAGCAACAGTGTCTTTGTTTCCACAGTTGCAACTGCTGGTATTCCTATAATATTAAATTATTGATATCTACCAAATTTTTCTCACCAGATCTCTGGTTGATTATATATACTTTATAGAAGATTCTTTCTGTTTTCACTCAACTGTTGCTGCATTTTTAATATGCATACCGGTACCCATGTCATTGGGTATAGTCTACGTAGCTCGAAATAAAAATAGAAAACTGTCACCTTTGGTCTCATAATGAAGTTTGGAAGCAGTTTTGAATACATTCTGTCACAAGCATTAGCAAACTTGGTATATTCATAGTCCAACGGGGTAAAACACAATTCCAAGCCTTCACCTGAGTAAATTTATAAAAGATTCATATAAGTTGTCAACAAACACATCTGAATTCAAGAACTCCACATTCAATTTATACACTGGATTCTGTATGAAAATAATATATGCTAATGTGTGTCCAACTATAGTTTGTAATCTAATTAAATGCCATTCAACAAAAATAAGAAATTAATAAATGCTAAAAATTAAAAAAAAAGAAAAAAAAGTGTAGGCTGTGTTGATGACATGGCCTGGGCTTTTTGGCGTGATAACATCAAAAAACAGCATCTCAAAATACACGTTTATTATATGGTTATTAATTTTGAAGACAATGACAGCACTTGTAGCTGGCTGAGTGGTTTCTGTGTGCTTGGCTTTCTGGTGATCCCTGCACTTTCTAGTCCATTCAGCCCAATCATAGCGGACTTTTTATGGGTTTCTTGATCTGCTCTATTAGTTTGAGCACATTTCCTCAATTTCGATTTGAGTCACTGTAATGTGATGTTACACTAATTTTCCATCAAAATTTGTTTACATGCTGACAACACCCATACCGAAACTTCTGATTAAATATAACTATATTTACGAGAAAATAGGTTTATTTAGCAAACGAATGCAATTTAATGCATTTAAATCGGACAATGCGTGTAATCACATCTTCTCGAAGCCGACTGTGCATCCGAAACTGTACTCCAGCTATCTGCGCACCCTTCCCATCTCGTGCATGACACCTCTCTCACCTGGCACACCTAGTCGCATAGTGGAGAATATGACCCACACGTTTATACCTAAATGAACGAAATGCATCAGGAACTTCCCTTTGTATGAATACTTCAAACTACTACCGAATTTTTTTACGCCAATTTTTCTAGCCTAAACCTCTACCAGCAGCAGATCAAAATTTGATATAATTATAATTTAATTATAAGACGTTATCACATTTAAAAAAAAAAAGTTCACGTAGCTACTCACATAACCAGAGACCGGAACTTTGGCAGAATGCCTTTTTAAATGTGTTAAATCTATCTTCATTTTGAAAATAAATCTGTACGAATTATATCTTTGTAATTGAAATGTCACAGTTTTATGTTGCCCTTTTCTGCCTTTTTAAATATAAATGCCTAATATACAAAATAAATGCTTTTTTTTTGCCTTTATTTGATTATTTATCTATTATTTATTAATTTATTATTAAAAATTGCCTACAGGTATATTTTAATTTATTTCTATAATTGCTACAATGAAAGTGACTTCACCGAATGTATATTATTGTCTTTCAGTCAGTTCATATTCTCTTTGCAACAATGAATGTTGCCGTGAAAAAATGTATAACAGTAAGCATTTTAATTATCGGTTGTGTTTATTTGACAAGGCAACAATGAGTGTGGGTCTAACGTTATTTTTACGGTTATTTTTCTTTCAGTTTTCATTGCGACATTGTTGTAGCTAGCTAAATATTTCATATAGCAACATATCAGTACAACCAAACACAAAAATGCACTTTCCAAGGCTACTGGGAAGATTTCTTTGCTTCCAACAGTAATTGCAACATCGAGTCGAAAATCTCAATTTGTATTCGACTTCTGCTGCCGAAATCCCTTTGTGGAAAGTGGAAGGTTGTGGGTCTAGTGCAAGGTTTTTGTAATTGCCTTTTATTGCGTATTTTAGCTACTTATAATGCCTTTTTGCCTGCCTATTTTAGCTATTTATGATGCCTTTTTGCCTGCCTATTTTAATGATTCATAATGCCTAAACTTCCGGTCTCTGCACATAACCTACTATAACAACTAATGGATAGTATTAGTGAAGTGCAGTCCAAACCATAGGGCACATAACATGTAAGTGAAGGGAACACTTTTAAGTCAGAGACAGTTTGAATATAGAAACTTTTGTTAACTTTATGTAGGAATTATGTTCAATAAGCAGTTATGCATTTTATAGAAATAAGAATCTTTATATTAATCTTTTGAAAACATAATATACTGTAATATACGTACATATCATATTTAGTAATTTTTGTAAAACTGAAAGTTTTAAATGAACATATAAAATGTTTCAACTTAAATTTCTTATGCAATCCTTCTCACACCCAATCTTAAAATTTGTAACAATGTTTAATTTCCATTTTTAATATAAAATTTTGTTTACATTAATGCCAAATAAGAGGATTTGTCGAATGTCAAAAGTAGGCTTGAGAGTGAAAAGTTTTGAGAAATGTCTGACTAATGAGAAAGTTAAGAACTCTTCTAATTTGTTGTAACTATATATATTTATTAGGCAAAAAATATTTTAATTTGCTAAGTCTTCCATATGATAACATATCCAAACAAAATTTTATGAAATGCAAATTATAGGCTGACACATGTTTCTAGATTATATTCAAGGAGTCTGCTAGCTTTCTAACAAAAATGAAGAGTGAATGAACAGAATATGTATACACAGTCAGACAGAGACAGAGAACAAAACACTGTAAAAAAACATTTTTTCTGAGAATACAAAAAACATATTTATTGTAACACTGCAATGTTCTTTACTATCAACATTACAATTTAAGAAAAAGAGAAAATAAATAAAATTGCTAAACTAGATATGCTATGGCTACAAATTACAGTCCAGGGGTCGGCAACCCACAGCTCATGATGCCATCTTATGTGGCCCGCAAAGCCTACACTGTTTTGGTCATGATATACTGAATAAAACTAGCAATGAATTTTGTTTTTTTTTATGTAGAACAAAACACATTAAAAAAGAACAGTTCAATACACGAACCAGTAATTCTAACGTGGTTAACATGTTTCAGTGTTGACTGGATGCACGCAACAGCCTCTGCTGCCGAGCCAGAAGCCTCCAGTCCCCTTTGCCACTAGGTGGCGTTGTCTTTCTCATTTCGTAACCTTCAACAAGATTAGAGGTGCAGCAACATGTCTGTTGTTCTTTGAGTGGCTCATACCATGGCTGTGTCTTTCGATAAGGTGCTTTGTGGTTATCACAAACATTAGATGAATTTCAATTATTTTTAAAATTATTATTAGAAACGTTGCAATGCGGAATGATGATAACAGCACAGATTGTTGCATTTGAAAGTTAATTATTCGTTTCAGGTTGTGGAAAGTTGGTGCTTTTTTCACACTGGTTTCAAGTGGGTCTTTCAATTTCCTTAATAACAATGTCTCTGTCAAAACCTTCTAAGAAAAGGAAAACAGAAGACCAGTGGCAGGGTGTTTAATGAAGAATGGACATCAAAATACTTTTTGTATAAAATAGGAAAAAACCAATGTGTTTAATTTGCGGAGAAAGTGTGTCTGTTGTTAAAGAATACAATCTGAGGAGACATTACGAAAGTCTGCATATGAAAAAGTATTCGTCTTTTATAGGCGAAGTTCGTCAGATTAAAATTTTATCATTAAAAATGAATCTGACGTCACAAAAAACTATTTTTAAAAAGAAAGGAAATGAAAACGTTGCTGCTGTGCAAGCCAGTTACCGTGTTGCCGAGATAATAGCTAAGGGTGGTAGGTCGTACACTGATGCAGAGTTTGTGAAAACATGTGTAAAGGTCATTGGTGAAGAAACTTCTTCCTCTTCCCTATGTTTGCCACTACTGCAAAGTTAGAGGAATTGCCTTGGATTTATCTCTTATATTTATCCCTTTCGATGGCCAAACTGCAAAGTTGGGTCAGTGATTTTCCTCTACTCACTGCTACCTACTTTACCAACACCTCCCACGTGGTCCTTGATCTACCATTAGGTCTGTGCCCTTGTGGTTTCACCTCCATAAATTGACATGGTTTCTGGTCTTCCTCTATCCTTGTTACGTGTCCAAACCATACAAGTTGTCTATCCTCTATTCTCTTACTTATGGGAACCTCTTGTAACTCCTCTCTTATTCTTCCATTTCTAATCCTATCCTTTCTTGTTTTGCTCACTATTCTTCTTAGACACTTCATCTGCACTGAGTTAATCTTACTTATATCATTCCTTGTTGCAGTCCAGCTCTCACTTCCATATAACAATATCGGTTCCATTATTGTCTGGTACATTTAGGTCTTGGTTTTTCTATCTACTTCTCCTTTTTCAAATATGCATCTGTTTACGGAGAGTAGGTGTCAGTTGTCTCTCGTGCCCGCTTGCATCTCTCTCCTTGTATCTTGCTTGTATGGCAGATAACTGTTCTAAGATACTTGTATGTTCCCACCTGCATCAATTTCTGTCCTCTGCATTTGATCTTAATTTGCTCCACTTTGAAGTGGGTGTTCTCTAAGTTCTAGAAAATTTACAAATGGGGGTAACTGAACTACAAGCAAATGATGCATTGAAAGACTCATTAAAGAATAACAGTACATACTATTGTATTTAACGCCAGTCTTCCAATCCTTTCCCGAACTAAAAAAGTTTGTGGCTGGCATGTTTACTGTCTTTCGGCAGCACTTACATATGCAAGAAAATGTTTTCCCATATGAAAAGGATTAAGTGTGCGATGCGATCTAGACTTAAAGACGAGCATTTACATAAACTTTCAAGAATGTAACTAACACCAAAGTTAATATTGTTAAGCTGGCGTCTCAACCATCACAATATCCAAATTGAACTGTTCTTATTTTTTTAACTGTAACTGTAACTTGTAAGTGTAATTGATATCTTTTGCTTACCAACAATAGCTGTAAAAGCCTATGTTTTTATATACAGTATGTTGTGTTCGTTTTTTCTTAAATAAGAATAAAACAAAACTGTAAATTTAAATATCTTTCGACTATGTGGCCCACAGGTATGAAAAGGTTGCCGATCCCTAGGAAATGACTATTCAATAAAAGATACTTATCGTAATTCTTTCATTATACTTAAACACGACAATAGCAGCAATAATGCTCAGGGTAGAAAGCGAGAAAATGTAGAACATCACGATGTAGAGACATGTATAAATACAGATTCCAGTGGTACGTTGGTCGCATATCTGTACAAAGAAAAGATACATTTTTAACTGAACACATACACTGAAGTCTAAAACAATACATGTCACTTTAAAGCAATTGTTCATTCTTTCAATATTTTATAGTTTTAATACATTTACTACACATAGATAAGTCCAATTAAATATATAAAAGTATGGACATTATAAATTTTACATGATTGCTAAATTCTGGTAACAGGTTTAATCCACGTCAGTAATTGTGCTCACATCAGAATTCAGAACTGTTTTTCAGCTGAAACATAACGAAATGCAATATAGGAGCCTTTATGCCATAGTGACGTTCCATGACTTTATGATCAGTCTCGTGAAAAATGAAGAGAAAAATTGGGATGAAGATACATTCAGAAAAAAAAAATTAAAGGAAGGAGTCCTGCCAAACACACAATTCCCACTAATACACAAGTGAAGCAAGTAAGTAAGACCAAAAGTTTAATTATAAAAACTTAAAAAATTAGGTGTTTTGTAAGGAATATTACACATTTTCATGAAACTGTAAGTGGAAAATTTGATAATAGAATTGAGGGGGTCCCGGTAAGAAAGTGCCAAGTCACATTTTTACACTTTTGAGATAATGCAAGTTGGATGTTTGATCAAATCCTCAAATCACAGAAAAAGTTAAATATTGATTCTATATATATATATATATATATAACATATATATATATAAAATTAGTTTCCCTGATACATTTTTAATGAAAATATGAAATATATTATACATGTTTTTGGCTATTTTATATTACAAATTTATATTTATTCTGTGGCTTGACACTGTCTTGTTCAAAAGAATTACTAATTATATTATAGTGTGAAGTTTTATTGACATTATAAATGTTATATTTTCAATTAATATTTATCATTTTTAAGACAAAGAAACTTTATATTAATTTCGTTACTTCGCAAAAGACAAACAGTAACCTAAAATATAGGGTATTTCAAAAGTCAGTTCAAATATTAAACCTCTATAAATATTATAGGCTTAAAATTTGAGATAGGGAAAAAACAAAAACATCACAGTGTTGGCCAAACAACGGGGTTTAATAAACATTGGGAAGATGTCCGTCGTTCTCTTGTTCAACGTAAAGTATTCTGTCTGCTACACCATGCACGCATTTTGCAGATAATGTCTTGAAATATTGGCAATTTCTTCCGAGATGGCATCTTTCAGTTGAAGTAGGGTTGTTGGATGTGTCAGAAAAACTCGTTCTTTAAGGTAACCCCACAACCAAAAGTCGGCCGAATTGAAATCTGGAGAACGCGGAGGCCACATTGTTGGAAAGTGCCTACTGATGACACCATCGCCAAACATCTGCGTAATTAACTGTTTTGCAGGGATAAAGATGTGGGGTGGAGCGCCATCTTGCATAAAGATTATTTTCCATATCGTGATTCCTTAGTCTAAGGGTGACGAAGTTCTGTAACATGCTGTAGTAGCGCTCCCCGTTTACTGTAAGTCTGTATTATTCCATTATTGCCCACACCTCTGAAGTAATGGTTAGCGCGTCTGGCCAAGAAACTTGGTGGTCCAGGTTCGATTCCCAGTAGGGGCAAGTTACCTGGTTGAGGTTTTTCCGGGGTTTTCCTTCAACCTAATATGAGCAAATGCTGGGTAACTGTCAGTGCTGGACCCAGGACTCATTTCACTGGCATTATCACCTTCATTTCATTCAGACGCTAAATAACTTAAGATGTTGATAAAGCGTCGTAAAATAACCTACTAAAATTAATGGCGAAGTTAACACGCGTAACTGAGGTTCTTTTTCCGATCAAAGTCATCAGTAGGCACTCCCCAAAAATGTGGCCTCCGCGTTCTCCAGATTTCAATCCGACCGACTTTTGGTTGTGAGGTTACCTTAAAGGACGAGTTTTCCCGACACATCCAACAACCCTACTTCAACTGAAAGATGCCATCTCGCAAGAAATTTCCAATATTCCAAGACATTATCTGCAAAATGCTGTGTATGTTGTCGCAGACAGAATGCTGTACGTTGAACAAGAGAACGACGGACTTCTTCCCAATGTTTTGTAAACGCCGTTTGCCCAGTACTGTGATGTTTTTGTTTTTTCCCTATCTCAAATATTATAATATTTATAGCGGTTTAATGTTTACGCTGATTTTTTAAATACCCTATACATCTTTCACATCATATTCCTCATCATCACCATCATCATCAGTTATCGAGTTGAGGTAAAAGCCATGGTGGATTGGGGGGACATATTCCATTAGCTTCATTACATCTGTAAGTTTGATTTTCTTTATTTTCAGAGGTCCCACATTTTTCTGTCTACAGTCATGGTACTTGCGCTCCCTTTCTTCCAAGAAACCTCTTCAAACTCCATATTCATTCTACTGTTGTTCATTCGTACTCTATGATTTTGAAGACCGTCAATGCTCATAAATGATTTTTTTCTAAACTCTCACTGACCTTCCAATAATTTTAACTCTGAAAATGAAAGTATATTGTTTGTGGCAATTTTCTGGGGAATTCTTCTTGTACTTTCGCTTTACATGACCAGCCTCAATACTGCCGAAGAGATAAGGATTTTGCTTATCAAAATCTCCTAAATCCCAGAATCCATTGAACACTTTTTTTAATTGTATCTACATCTAAATCCAAGCACCTTAAAGTACACTTGCACATTTCTCCTACTGTTGCTGAAGCGACAGGTTTACCTGCTGTTGAAATATAAATATTCGCGACCTTCATTTCTTCGTTATTTAATTCGATTAATTTCCTTCATATTTTGCACCCTCTTCCTCAATTTAGGTTATTTTTCAGGACTATTGAATGAAGGAAGATCTGCCGTGAGCTGACTCTTTCTTCTTCTCGTGGCAAAATAGGTCTATTGTCATCTTGAAGGAAATGTATTACTGATATAGTTGAAACAATATTTTAATAATGAATTTTTTCTTCCAGAAATAAAATACCGTATTATAAAAGTCAAATTAGTTCATATGTTTATACTACTCAGAAATCTACATGATGGCAATTCAATAATATGGTAATGCACTCATATAAATATTAAATATTTAGGACAAGAGAATGCCAAGCAACATATTGCAAAAATTTAGGGCAAGAAAATGCCAAGCAACAATTTTAATTTTAAGAATATCTTGACTCACATAAGGTAATAAAAGGAACAAAACGTTAGACATTAACGGACAGTATCATTACTTTAAATAACTAATGAAAAAGCAATTAGAAACATATTTTATGAAATGAAATGCGTACTTTGTCCAAGCAACACATCTACATTTAACATTTTGAGGGAAATATAATGCCAAGCAACACTTAACTATATTTCAGTTTTTGATGTTAATTCTTCTTCATAAAGTGGCAAATATTCAGAATAGAGCTGAAATCACTGCCTTCATCATTTGATTCATTAGAAAACTTCAGCTTCCTCCTGTGCACCATTCTCTCTAAACTACCTTTGTTGCTTGACATTGTCTTGCCGTTATAGAAGATGCATGAAGTATTAGGCAAGAACATACAACGGATAACAGAGCCATCTGTTAGGTTTTCTGCAGAAACTCTTGACACCATAGTTTTAAATGTATTATTTCCCATGAGATGGAATGATTAGTTCAATTTGGCCAAAAATGTGGCTTGGCACTTTCTTACCAGGACCCCCTCAATTAGACTTTGTAACTTTTAAAATTCCACGCAGCACTTTTTCATAACTGTGAGTTTATTGCTGATATAGGCCTAAGTTTCTGGACGCATTGGTGACCTTGTTAACGTCACTTGGAGAATTTAGTGAAAAATGACACATTTGTTACAAAATGTTATTTAGTAACTTGGTTTTATTATTAATCCATTACCTGACGATACTGTATCAACTGGGAGGTTATCTAGTGTTAGTGAAATTAGTGATAGCAACATTGTATTTTGGCAAATGAGATCGAGAATTCGCAATGGATTATGTAACAATGGCTTTACACTTGTCGAGGGCTTCTGAAAAAAAAACAACGACATAATCAGTCCATGTTGCTAAAATACCTTTTTATTTATTGGTTTCTATACAATAGGTAATAATACATTGACACTCCTTCAAGAGGCTTATTCTGCTTTCTCCCATTTAAAATTCATTATACTTAATGCATTATTTTGGATATACCGTAATTAATTTAATTTTTAGAATATGTGTAACTTGACTTACGTACCAAAAGCTCTCGAAGAACGAAGTTGAAGAGAAAATTACATCTGGGGTTACACCAACAGAAGATATGAATACGATTAGTACAGGGTACTTTTGCTTTTGGGGACATAATTTTACAGAAGATGTGGAAAATATTAATGCACCATGGCTTTGCAAAGATGTGTCAATATTTATTTAGGCTCACTGTCCACCAGCTGATGTGGAGAGTTTTTTTAATATGACCTTATTGTTAATGACTGTAGATGAAAGAGAGCAGTGTTATAATTTGTACACTTTACCGTCATTTTGTCATAATAATACCATAAAAATAAAGATTCTGTATATATTTCGCTGTATATACTACGTATATACCAGTACAGTGGATTAGAAACCTCTCTCTGCAGTGTAGAAATCAAATTACCAGTGGTGCTTGGAATGTTGGTAATCCTTAGTGAAGGTTGGCTGGCCTTGGCATAACACTCAGTGAAGATGAATCAGCCTCAGTCTGAGTGCTCGGACAACTGTCAGCTGCCAGTGTTACCATTCGCTTTTCATAATTAGCAGATTTCTAAGTGTTCTACTCACTGCGGAGGGAGTTTTCTAACACACTGTTTAGTATTGTAATTTTATTTTCTGCTTTTCTAACAGCTTTGAATACAAGAATTCAGTTATTCAGTTTATGTAATGGCCATCATAAATAAATTTAAGGAAAAAATTAATGCTAAATGAAAGAGATTACACACGACATACGCAGTTAACCAAATACGAAACGTAATTTATTTTAACTAGATTCATTATAAAATTAATGTGAAAAAACGTACTTAAGTCCATTTGTTCTGTCTGTTTCATTATGTTTATGATGGTGAATGTAAAATGTAGTTAAACGAGAAAATTTGTTTCAAGTCTATTTTTTTTTGTCACAAATTCCACGCAGATTCACCAGTATTTGAACTTGTATACCTGGCGTGGAAACCCAATGCATTAATCAGCTGACGGTAATTCATTAGAAACTTTAAATATATTAATTATTTATTTACGTTTCTGGAAGCATCAGCGTCTTCTAAGAACCAACTCCATGTACTAAACATATCCATTTGAAAGAGAACGAGGTATGCATTGCCTATGCTGTCGAAGTTCATTGCAGACTTTTTCCACGTGTATTTTCCAGCAATGCAGTCCTTGTAGTCATGGTTCAAAATTGTACTATTGGTTGTTACACACTGTAAGAAGAAAATTTAATATGAAAATAATTTTATGGGTTCTGCAATCTCTTCTAGGTAACATGCAAGAATGAATGAATGAATGAATGAATGAATGAATGAATAAATGAATAAATAAATAAATAAATAAACAAATAAATAAATAAATACATATATATATATATATATGTAAGTAAATAAATAAGTAAATAAATAAATAAAGATATATAAATAAATACAAACTGTTTCATTTTATTTATTCTGATTATGCACCTTACATGATTTGGAATGACTGCTAGATATCACAAAGTAATATACTGTGGTTAAAAATCTCACATATGACGAATAACATTAATTTTCCAAATTCAATTCCATTTTTTAAATTGAATTTCATAAGCGTAACATTTATTTTGGAAGAAATAAGGATCTTGGTATGCATAATTCCAGAAAAGAAAATGGCCTGATTGAATTTTCGAAGTTCCAGATTCAAAGCATTGCGCATTCTCAGTGCTCCAAAGCAGTGGTACACATGAAATCGCTTTGGCAGTTACTGAATTCATTTTACGTCGATTGTTGTAACCAAAAAGGCATTTGAAAAGATGTAATGAAAATTGATCTATTCTTAATAGTAGATCAGGCCTGGGTGTTAATACCTCAATCGAGTCATTGCAGATTACCCCATAACTCACCACTTCATCTTTCCCGACTGAGATAGTTATGTTTCGAGTAGACAGGAAGGTAAACATTATTCAGTGATGGATTGTATAAGGCAGGCATCATAGTTTTTACGAACTTTCGGCTCTCGCTGGTCGCCTAAAATCTACCACTGATACACAGTGCCTTACTGTGCTTGTTTCTAAGGTGCTATATGCGAAAAGGACATGGGCAGGGATTTCTCCGTTCCTTTTCACTCCTCTTTTATGTCCAGGGCTATAGTAGATAAATATTTATAATTGTGCAGTGAAATAGAATGAATAGTAAACGAAATTAACCTGCATGATTAATTAAAAAAACTCTTTCCTCAACAGAACTTTGTACCGTAGTCTGCGAGCAAATATGCTAGCACAGAGCTATCAGAATGCTTGCAATGAGTTTTCATAATTGGGGTTGTCCTACTGTATCGTGTTTTTTACATAATGACTTTTAAGCATTAATTTCATCTTATTTTCTGATTACTTTCGTGTTTTTTGCATTAGTTGTGAAATACCTTCCTATTCAAATAACATTGGAGTAAAAACTGTTGTTAAATCATTGTGGTGTGTATCATGCTCTTTAAGGATCTTCAAGAGTCAGGCCATTTTTTTTTGGGAGGGGGGGACTTGGGGCTGTATAACGTATTACCTTATTATAAAACTGTTCTACATAATGTATGTTTTCATACGTGCACAAAATTTGGACAAGAATCCAGTCAACTAATCCTAAGAGTGATTTATAGAAGTCAGTTTCTTTTAAGTACAACGAGAAGTATAAAGACAGAACTTAAGAATGAAGGTATTTGTTAAACAAATAAACATTTCACTTTAGTCAAGGAGTTATTTACACATTACATTTTTTCTACCTCAAACTCTTGAGATGATAATCGTGTTAAAGAATAAGAAAATATAAAAACAAATATGATAGTAGAAACAAAGTAGAATGAAATAGTCTGCCTGCGTACAGTGTACTGGTACACACTGATGATGATATACTTAAATACCAGTACATTACTATATTGGCCCGAATATAATACCACTTTTTTTTTCATAAATAGAGCATTTGAAAATCGTACTAGCATTATAATCGCAGGGTAGCCCTTTCCAGTCGTAGAAGAATAAAATTCTACTATACAGAATAAGAGGACTCTATCAGCTGATTACACTTTCAGCGCAGGCTGTCCTTACAGGGTTTATTAACAGCAACCTTAAGTTAGTCAGCACCAACTTCTCAGTCATCCAGTCCTTCTTCTGTGCTTAAAATATACCGGTAACTGCTCTTTAAGAAGAGTATACCAGAGAGTATAATGAGTAATGACTAGCTGCTTAAAGGGGACAATGCTATGTCCCCAACAGGCAAATTGACAAAACTAAGTTGTCGCAGTTGGTGACCCAGTGAATAATAAAATATTACAGCATGGAATACGGTTAGCAGTAGGATGGCATTTTGTGAGAGAATTACCAGCCGAAAAAGAATCCAGTTTCAGTTCAGAAGATGAAGTTTTATCATTCTGTACAATCTTCATTGCAAGTCGCATTATATTAAAATATTTTTATTTTTTCATATATAACATCTGAAAACTTAGGGTCATATTACTGTGTATTAGAATTAAGAAGACAAATTTTGCACGTCCTTACTGGAAGCGAATTTATTTAAATATTTTCCCATTCTTTGTACGATTTCTTTAAAAACTTGCCTGGTGATGTTTTCCAGCAAACAGCAGCACTCCCATAATGGCAAATGAATGCCAAATGATGAAACATGGTATAAGATACAGAAGTATAGGAGATATGAACACCAACGGATTTGATGTCACATTCTGCAAGAGTCAAACAAACTATATAAAAAAATTAGGTAAATTTGTTATATAAATAACTTTCCTGAGTTAATTGAAGCTATGATGGTAATTTACCTTAGTTAATTACTAGTTTCGGCTTGATTTAAGTCATCTTCAGATTTCTCGTGAGGCCCTTGCTTGCTTCTGATTTCTTCTTTCGGTGCCTTGGTGGTGGGTGTGTTTATGATGGGTAGTGTTGTGTTAGATAGTGTGTGTGTTTTCTGAAATTTAATCATGTTGAGGATATGTTGTGGATGTGTTTTATATGTCTGTATATTTCGTATTGTTTTAATGCGTCTAATTTCTAGTTCTTTGGTTAAAAATCTTGGATTTCCATGTCTGTTTCTACGTTGATACACCAACCACAACTACAGAAACAGAAAGACATGAATATCCTACATTTGAACCGAAAAGCCAGAATTTAGACACACTAGAATACGAAATATAATTTACAGACACATAAAAACATATCCACAACATATTCTCAATACACAATTAAATTTCAGAATACACACATTATTTGACACAACATTTCTGATAATACACGCATCCACCATCAAGGCCCGAAAGAAGAAACCGGAAATAAGCAAGGACCTCACAAGTAATCTGAGAATGGCCGACACCAAGCCAAAACTGATCATTAACTAAGGTAAATTACCATCATAGTTTCAATTACCACAGGAAAGTTGTTTTTATATAACAAATTTACCAAATCTTTTGTGATAAAAGTGTATAATCAAGATGTATATTCAAAACTATACTAATGCTGTATATACTGTATTTACTGTCAACAGCATAACTTTGTCCTTATATATAAGCTTGGTTTTCTTGTATAGATAAAGATGAAGATGAATTTTTATACATGTTAGTTTAACACAATATTAAAATACAGTTAAGCATAAAATAAAGATTACAATTTTTCGAATATCAATAGAATTTATAATCATTTTCGTTCTTGTTTCCTTCTTCTTCATTTTTGCTATCTTCCTCATGTTTTGCTACTCAACTTTTAGTAGAAATTTTATGTGAAATTATTATCATCAGGCACAGACCTTGTTATTTCAGGCATAAAATATCATATAATGATTAAAATTCTAATAAATTTCGATAATTATTGGTTACTTAATCTCGCCAAGAAATTGTGTACCGGTAACTCTCGACTTTTTCTATTTCTTAAAGCTCCAATGCTGTTTTAAGATCTATGGAACACAAAAAATGAAATAACATGAAAGTTACAGGAAATACTGATACTTCCCATTATTCCATGGAAATAGAGCACAGTTCCTAATTAAATAATCTATGATAGCAACAGTCCATACGTAGTAACAACTTGTTTTTACACTGCATGCTTTAGTGTATCAAGTAAATTATTATCACAGTTTAGTATATACAGTCACGAAGCTTGAGTTTATGAGGGTACTAAGAACAATAGACTGTGCAGGTACTATTTCGCATTGTCTCTAATGAGGCGATAGTAGCGATCCTAGTGGTTAGCAACTATCTATGGATGCATATTTACTGCGTATTGAGCTTCGTGACTGTATATACAGTGACAATGATGATGGTAGGCATTAAGCGATGATTGTGATAAACTGATAATAATGATGATGACGTCAGTGATAGTGAACATAATAATAAGGATGTTGCTGATGTGGTTATGGCAATAGTGCTGGTGGTACTGGTACTGAAGCAGACGACGAAAAGACAGGAAAAGGAAGACGAGTAGGATGAGAAGAAGAAAATAATATTGGTAGTGATGGCATAGCAACAATGACAGTACTAAAATAAGGATAATGATGAGGACGACAGTCACTGTTTCACTCTTGTTTTCAAGATATAGTTAGATAAAAGAATGTATCCAAAAATTAATAATTAGGTACCGTACATAATGAGAAACATCTGAGTATTTTGAATTTTACAAGTTAATATGAGTAATGCCGATTCAAAACTTAGTCTTGAGTAGAAAGCCCACAGTGTTGCTAAGCACTGATGATCAAACATTGCTCACTAAACCCGGCTGCTTCAGTGACCACTGTTGTAAAATAGGTACTGTAATGCTGGAAAAACTTAATGAATTAAGTAGAATAAAATGTTGACAAACACAGAACATGAACTATTAACATCTTTACAGAAAACAAATTTTTATTTTTAATACATTTTTTGTGACACATACCTTTAATTTCTTCATTCTGCTCACAGTCTCTAAAACTCTGAGAATCCTTAAAGCCTGTATTGCTCTTAAGGCTTGAAATCTCTGTGCGGCAATCATAAATGCTACGAAGTTTATGGAAGAGACCTAAAATAAATATAAACTTTTGACGTAAAAAATGGAGAAAGGCACTAAATACGAACAAACTATTCTACCATTATCTTTATTGGCAAATGAAGGAAATAATTATACAATCTTCATTATGATTTGTTAAATGAAATCGGTACCTATCTAAAACTGTAATCAAATTTAGTACACATAATAGTACTCAGTTTTTCTACAATATTAGATTAAATGGAACTGTTCTCAGAGATATACGGTATAAAGCGCAAAATTTCTTGGTTTGGAATTGGTTAAGCACTACTCCTAAATTGAGCTCTGTTATTCATCAAGATCCTTATCTTTTATTGCGATATAAACACACTTCAAATGGCATACTTTGCATACTTTCATTCTATAATGAAATATGGATTAATATTCTGGGACAAAAGGAAGAGATTAGTGAAGTTCTTCGTGTGGAGTGTGGACAGAAACATGGACATTACGATGAAGTGAAGGGAAACGACTAGAAGGATTTTAAATGTGAATATGGAGAAGAATGGAGTGTGTAAAATGGACAGACAGAAGATATCAGATGACAGATAAGATTAATATACATGGAAGGAAAGATTAGAAAATGCTGAGATTGCAGTGAAAGACCTGCCATTAGGCAGAAAACTATGAATGAATGAATGAATGAATGAATTCTGGGGCAACTCATCTCAAGTTAAATATATTTTTGTTTTAGAAAAGAAAGCTATAAGGAGAATAACAGGTGTGCATAAAAGACACCATGTACAAAGATTTTCCAAAATTTAGAAATCTTGACCTTATCTTGTGCGTACATTCTTTCCCTGATGATGTTTTATATCAAAAACCAAGATACATTTAATACTAATCAGAACATTCATAATTTTAATACAAGACAAAATCAGATCTCTGTCTAACCTCTGTTAGTCTCAGCTGTTATAAAAATGAAGTTCATTATTAACACATTATGGTCTTCAATGCATGTCTAATTTTCTTAAAGCTTTGATGAGCCAAGAGAAAAGGTTCAGAACAGAATTAACAAAATTTCTACATACTTATATACTCTATATTTTTTCAAACGATAAATTGTTTGTGCTTGTAAACTAAATTAATCTGCTTCGCATTATATTCTTCAGCTCTTTCAACTCAACACACGTTTCACATAATATTTCCTCTAACAGTTTCTAAACTCTTATTTCGTCAAGCCTTGTCACAACTGACGAACTGTAGTGGGATACAATTTTTTTTTTATAAATGGGAATGGATCCTGAAATTGTCTGCGCATATCTATACAAAGACCTCTTATAATGATGATTACGAAGCTAGCCATAACGAACTAAGGAATGACTCATGTACACTGTTGAATTTGCGGCTCAAATTCTCGAAAAGATCGAGACAGTACCAGTAGCCATGATTTCCGTTCTAAAATCCGTGTAGGTTTGTATATCACAAACAGGCTGTTCGCATATTGAAAAACTGAGAACACTCTATAGTTTAATAACGAAATTACTTCTTTACAGTTGTGAACTTACCATAGTAATCGTGAAGTCCAACCAACAAAATATTTTTCTGAAGTATTCTACAAACCCAACTGCAAACCAACAAATCATCATATCAATGAAGAATATTACAGTGAAGATTAAATCCGTATACAACAGAATATCTTGTAACACAGGTCGCTGGGGAAGATTCACATCTTCAAGTGTCTGAAATTAAAATTTATTACATTTCAGAGTAGTTGAACAAAGTTAGGAATGGCTCAATTATTGTTGAAATGTTTGAAAACGACATTTTAATATTTACAAACAAATCTGTGCAAGTGTCAGTATAAGGCAAAATATTATTATTAATCAGTGACAAACAAGCATTTTATCTTATATTAAGACTTTCAAGAAGAATGGATTGTTGATCTATTATAAATTAATGAATTTAAATACTATTATAGTCACAATCATGCCATGGTATGAAAGAAAAATTTCACAACCTCGAGCGGGAATCGAACCTGCGACTTCCTGTTCTCCGGTCAGGCGCTCTACCACTGAGCTATCAAGTTCGTCTCACGCCAAAGGCTTGGAATTATCCTTTCATACTGGCGACTCGTTATAGAGTACTGTCCATAGCGTCTGATCTAGTCAGCACTGCTTATGGGTTTCAAAAGAAACTTTACAAATGTAATCTTCATCTTACGATGTTTTGTGACGTATACACGTCCGTTGATGTGACATATTAATGAATTTAAATACTATTATAGTCACAATCTATGGACAGTACTCTATAACAGAGTCGCCAGTATGAAAGGATAATTCCAAGCCTTTGGTGTGAGACGAACTCGACAGCTCAGTGGTAGAGCGCCTGACCGGAGAACAGGAAGTCGCAGGTTCGATTCCCGCTCGAGGTTGTGAAATTTTTCTTTCATACCATGGCATGATTGTGACTATAATAGTATTTAAATTCGTTAATATGTCACATCAACGGACGTGTATACGTCACCAAACATCGTAAGATGAAGATTATATTATAAATTATTATAAGTTACGAATTAGGAAAATTACAGTGATTGGGATTAATTTCTGAAGGAAACAGTTTCCGAAATGATCGTCTATTTAATATACGTGTGTTGGTTGAAATATATTCCTTGTATTTAAATATACAAGAATACTATTTTAGGCACAACCTTGGTCAAATATATTAATCAAGTGTGGAGGACAGTAGTGGAGAAGTGGGGATATACGAGTAATAGATAGGTAGGCTGGTGAACGAGAGGTGACAAAGATACATTTAAAGAGAACATGAGTGGAAGAGAGAATGAAGTAAGTTACGACTTCCATAAATTTTTTCAATGTAATAAGGTGGGATGGCACTGCATACAAAATTGTGAAGTACCATCTCACCAGAATTAAGTGCTTAACGACAAAAATATATATATCATATCATATTAAACTTCTTTTCTAATTTCGTCGCTGAAAAGTGTTACAGAATGGTCGAAAGTTACGACTGATCTAATTGATTTAAGTACCAACATTTTCTTGTCATGTTCCTGTCATTGTGTTCCTGTGGCACCGAGGTGGGAAGAGAATAAATAGGGATAGGGACAAGATAGCCGGAGCTTCATAGTGATGAGATACTAAAACAAAATAGAAATTTCATTGAATGAATGTGAATTTATTAAGTACCGTTAGATTTATTTCCCAATGGCTCTTGTGATAGGAAAAACAGGAGTGTCGAAATGGAAATAAGATAGTTGTAGAAAGTTTGTCTTGGCTAACTGTCGCAGAAGGGGATGAAAAGTGAATGGCCACTCTAGCTATTGATTCTTGATTTGATACTTTGAGTGTGATAGGCCGACCACAGAAGCAGTGGACTTCTGCTAACGATTTTCTATCTGACACTACAAGGGATAGTAGTAGTAGAGGTATTCTATCTCTACTACTGACTCTCGACCTGAGATTTTGCCTGCAATAGGCTGACAGCAGGAGGGACAAAATACCTCTACTATACACTCTCAAGACAAGACTGTCTCCAATACTCAGACCTTAATACAGAAATAAAGATGGCCGCCACTGCAGTCCAAACATTTCCCATATATATAGATGCTTCCATCATATCTTTATGTCAAAATAATTATATTTCTCGTATTTATTAAGTTGAATTACTAAATTTTGTCTTAAATAAACTTCCAGCGTTGAATTTATGAGCAATGTTAGGTTCAATTTCAAAGGTGAGACAACAAGATGAGTACAGCACAAGTAGAAATACATTGCTATAAAGTTATGAACTTGACAGTGCAAATGCAGCCTGAAAATAGTTTTCAATAAGTTGAAAATCATACCCTGAACTCCGTATAAGTTACTGCAGTAAATGCAAACGTTCACTAATAGTTGTTGGACATACAAAAGGATAATACATATGCAAAATCAATAACACAATTAAACAAGGTCAGCTACCACCACCACCACACCGATAATAATAATAATAATAATAATAATAATAATAATAATAATAATAATAAAAAATCAGCTTATATTTTATATTTTTAATAGGTGGGTATTGACAACATAGGGTCCTTAGCCTAATTCATCCTGAATTTCAATTCCTTATGTTTTGTCACTTTTAGATTTAGGCCTAACTCTTCATGACTTCTTTTCACGTTTCTCAGTAATTGGTCTGAAATGTTTTCCCCCCTTCAACACCTTTTTATAGTTATTAATGATGGAATTTCTTCTACACTGTCATCTTTCATATTTAAGGAAATAACATAGTCACCTTAAACAACAGTCATAAATGAAACCACACTTCTTTCCTGAACATCACTTTGAAACTGATCAAAAGTGCTAATAATGTCCCTTTTACAACATTCCCTGAAAAATTCTTCTTCTCTCTCCATCTGTTCCCCTTTCCGTTGATGCGGATTCTTTCTGAGTGCTATAATGACTGACAGTACGGTATGAAGGTTGGTTAGGAAATATGGTTGTTAAGGCGTCATTGGTAAAATTCGAAATTTCCCGAGGAATACGAAAAGCATCACCATTTACGATAGGAAAAATATCTTTCCTAATAACTAATCTAGGTTAAAAATGTTTTATCTGTAACACTGTCATTTTAGGAGGATAGGAATTGGCCACCCTACCCCACTATCTCTTGTCTTAGTTGCCTCATAAGTGCTACCTTGTTGGTATCATTTGTGAGGTTCAGACCTGTCTTTGGACAGTTGACTAAACAACAACAAACTGTAATTTCCTTAACTTGGAAACTGTCACGATTATGCAACTAAACCATTTATCGCATAAAGTTGTATTTTTCGGGAACTTAAATGCTGAAATATGAGACACAGATCCACTATTAGAATTACAACCCAGTACACAACACGAACGGCCCATTTCACAACGTAATTAACACAAGGAAACATAATAACAAAACCACGTGGTAATCATGCTTGAACCGCCACCGGCACTATTTTCGCCACTATTGATACCTACATTAAGGTCTGAGTATTGGAGATGGTCTTGCTCAAGCCAAGACTTTACCTGTAATAGACTAACCATAAGAAAAGGGAGGGCAGACACTTGAATCTGATTGAACAAGTTTGAGACAAACTGGAACTGTGTTTGAGAGAGAGAAATCAACATCTCCAAACACTCCGAGCTCTTGAGAAAGCCCTTGTGGACGAGTGGAGATGACCATCTCAAGTGAAATTGCAGCATGTTGTCAGGAGCATGAACGGCGTTGTGATGATGTCATCCATGCTGGAGAAAGCAATAAATACTTCATACTAACCTGCCCCCATTATCAAGTATCTTGTGATTTTCTTTTGTTTGTGTCAAGTAATCAATTTGTTTTACAACATACTGTTAAAAACCATGAAGTGACTCAATTTCACCCCAAAACAGAATACAGGTACAACAATATAACTTATTTGTCTCAGAGCACCCTGTTAGGAAAGGATATCTCTTATACCACGAAAATTTAAAATTTCTATTTTGTCTTCCTTTGTTCGCTATTTTAATATGTAAATGTGGTGTCGATCTTCTGTCTTTATAAGCACATTTTGTTTCATATGCCCAACTTGAAAAGGTTTCTCTTTTAATTCCATAAATAATGACCCCAATGTTCTCTCAGTATAGGCTATTTCACACGCACTTTTCATTAAACTTACACTCAATAACGCAGTGCATTCAGAGAACACCAATATAGTGCAACATATTATTGTAACAGTGAGGCTAGCCACCGTGTTTCATATCGAGATGTAGCAAATCGATATTCCCTCCCTGGTCCCCCTCTCAAGCTTATGAGTCAAGGTCGTAGTCATGCTTTTAGAGGTTTCTGCCACAAACCTCGCAATGAACCCTCCATCTTGAAATGACTATCAACTGTAAACTTAATATATGGAAGGAAACCAAGTGTTATGATATATCGTTATTAAAAACTTATAGCTCTACTGTTACTAGGTATAATAGCCTAAATTTTGTGAGTAGGCTAAGCCTCAGAAGCTTCTTAAAAGCTTCGCCATTGTGAATTGAGTTGTCTAAGTAGATTTTCAATTTCATTTCATAATTGTTACAAATAGAAAAGGGGCTGTAATATTATCATTATAGTTTTCAGTTCAATATGAGTAACCAATAAAGTTATGAATGCCTAAACGAGTGCTTAATTTATCTTTTAAGCAATGGACTTTATATTATAAAGGCAACTTGTTCAGCAGCTCAAAAGCAGAAAAAAGAAAACATTATCAGAATGTTGTCAATGTATATTTCCATCACTTTCCAAACAAGTTTTCCTATATCACAGCAATTTTTCTTAACTTAAAATTGATGTAAAGACAAAGTAAGGAACTCACCAAAGTAAAGCTATTGATGACGATCATGAACAGCAATGTTTTTTTGTAATATGTATTACAATTCAGCATATATAGTTTTTTCCTTAGACTTAGCCATCGTAATGTGCAAGTAGAATCTTTATTTCCCAAAATGAAAGCAAATTGTTTGTAACACTTATAAGGGAAACAATCAGGAATGATGTAATCGTCATGAAAAGATTCTTCTTTTTCATATACTTCGTCTTCTTTTTGTTCTTGTTCTTCAATACCTGGAACGAAATACAACATTAATCCAAACAACAAATGTAAGAATTTAATACATTATTTTTTGTTACTCTCATACAGCATTCTCTAAACTGTATTCAGCGATATACCACTGTTCTGCAAGATGTGAAAAGGAGTTCTATAAAAACCAGATGATTAAAAAAAATATAAATATGTAAATAAATCACAAATATTTATAAAAAAAGAAAACATTCTTTTAAATTTGGATCACACAGTTATTGTCTAATTTACACATTTTCTTTCACCACAAGGATTTTCTCTGGATCCAAATAATTGTTTCACATGAAAGAATTTCTACCATTTAGTCTAAAAAATAGTCTTATTCAGACGCTTGTAATGCCTCATTTTGATTATTGCGACTTGTTGCTAGCTAATGTAAGTTCACTCTTAGCTGAGAGACTACAACGTGTTCATAATGTGTGCATACAAATCATCTGCAATACTCGTAAATTTAACCATATAACGCCTTCCCTTCAGTTACTTTCATGGGCACGTCTGAAGGCACGAAGAACAATACATTCACTGTCTCTTCTATTTAGAGTCATGCATACTTCTACTCCGAATTATCTGCTATAGCTATTGAAACCAGCATCAAGCACAATACATCCACTTAGAATAATTAAAAGGTATAGACTATATTAACAACTACTCTTCACAGGTAGCCTATGCATTTTCAGTTTAAAGTATGAATGTTGCAATAGTAAGTGTGTATTTAATTGCTCTTCTATTTTGTAAGTAATTATAATTTATTTTATTCTTATATTTGTTTACATGTCAGATTTCATATTATGCATTACGCTTATTTCCTTTGTTGTTACCGGTGTCCATTTGTTCATTTATATATTTGTTATGAACATAAATATATCAAAGTTTCCAATCAATTATAGGCCTATTTCAAGATAACGCTTTTTTTAATCAGAAAAAGTAAATTTCCTTCAATTGTTACTCCATTTGTGTAGTCAGAAAATGTCATCAGAGTTATTGTATGGTGAAGTGCGCCTGGTGTTCTGTCTAGCTTACAAAATATTAGAAGCAACCGCTTGAAAGTCGGATATTCGATCGGATACTCAACCACGCCAGTTGATCTCCAACCAGTCGAATATAAACTGGTTTTAAGCGCTGTTCTGCAGGTCTCTAGTTGCCATTATCTGATTTGTAATTCCATGTATGCTTAAAAATGCTTTGTAACAAAGGAATTTCAACAACTGTCCCATTTCTAAGAACACGAACCTGTTAAGTATAAAAATGGTTCTGCAAACTCACTTCTTATTCTTCACTCCTTCTTGAGCAACACCTTTTTACAGGCAAAAGTGAAACAAAAGATGTATGATGTGATGACTGTTCTTTTCTCCAAGCAAATTAGAATTTTAATTATTAACAAATCCCTCTCTTCTTTATTCATATTATTGAAACAGCCTAACCTGCATTTGCACATGATCCATTGCACAAATGTTTACTTGCATAATTGATTCTTCCATGTTTGAGCCACTTTCTTGGTCTTCCAGTGTCCACCACATTAGACTTTTTGCCACTACTCTCATTATTCATGTTTTACAATATCACTCTTCACATTCCAACACAAGACTGAATGAATCTCACAAATTGGCACATTGTTGAACATTTAAATTAAAAAAAAAATACCACTGGCATAGCTCTGTTGGCTAAGGCACTGTCTGCCAATCCAGAGTTGCTATCGGGCACGGGTTCGATTCCCACTGGGCTGGTTATCTAGTTAGGTATTTTCGAAGGTTTTCCCTAACTGTAAGGCGAAGGTCAGTAATCTATTGCGAATCCTCGGTCTCATCTCGCCAAATATTATCTTGCTATCATTAATCCCATCGATGCTAAATAACCTAGTAACTACTGATACAGCGCCATTAAATAACCAACAAAAAATAATACATCCAGGCTTACAAACATTGAAAACAGAAATTCCAGTTGAATTATTATAATTGCAATATTCTAAGACTTATCAATGGGTTGATTCTGATTTAACATACAAATATGGGACTTTGATTAATCTTCCATTGCACATTTTATTTTGAAACCAATTTTACGTGAACTAGGAATAATTTTTCCATGGAATGATATTCAGGATAGTAGTTCTCTATGCCAAGAATGACAATATACCTGCTGGCCTATGCGGACTCTGCTGTATGTTCCACTAGACATATTTTAATTAATCGAACTAGTTTCTTGGGAATACGAAATTCAGTAAGAATATTTTATAAAACTTCTCTCTTAACCGAATTATTCCTTTTTGAAATCTATAAATAACTGATGTACTGTGCCCTTATACTCCCATTTTTTTAAATATGTTAATAGTAACACAAAAATTATGAGGCATTACTTTTCAAAACATCCTCATAATTAAGCAAACATGTCCATGGAATCTGTAGAATGTCAGTCACAAATCAAGCCTTTTGCGCAACTGGCGTCATAGCTGGTTGGTCCAATGAATAGTCAGAGTGCAAAAGAAGGGCTCATGGGAGAGGGAACGCAACATGCTATGTGAACTCTTGCCCGCACACTCACTAGCTTGAAGAAGGGAAGGGAGCAGGTTTCACTCTCTCCCTAGTGACGTCATGCACAACACAAATTTACTCTACAGAAATCACGGATGGAATAAACGTGGCATTCAGTCATGATTATTTGAGTTGGACAGTCCTTAGGTATACTAACAAACACACATTAAAACACAAATTAAGTGACAATGTTACTTAATTTACTGAAAGATGTACCTGCTTTCTTGTTGGTTAATTTTAAGCACATAATTATCCTGTCCTTCAATCTGCCTTTATAACTCTTAAAGGAGAGCTTCATCTCATGGAATGCTTCACTAATTTCGTTAATTTCATTATCATTATCTATTATTGGCAAACACCAATTTGTTGACTTAAAGTTCATAAACACAGACGAAATAATGAAATTCAGCATCTGCAAAGTCATGTTAACATAGATTTAGTTGGATATTGAGATTTTTTCATATGAGTGTAATTTACCGGTTCTTTTATTCAGACATTTATGTTAATCAAACAGCTAGATAACAAGTAAAAACATATAAAAAAATCGTTAATGGAGTGGATTTGTAAGAGAATGATGAAAGTGAGAATGTGGGTGATGGTGGAGTTGCTGTACAAGAAAAGGAACACCTCATTTGTTGATAAAAGTCAATACTGGCAACATTCCAGGCACTTCTTACAGTTTAGCAGCAGAAGACTGTGGGAACTAAATGCAGCAGAATGCCTAGTAAAAGTTGAAAGAGCACTGAGAGTTACTTTTTACTTCTCTCTCTAAGTGATGATTGGAAAGCCTTTATATTATGTAATCTGGCTGATTACTCGCCAAAAGTTGCAGACATATTTTTTTGTCTATGAAACTTTAAGGGTTTCACAACATACCACTAATTCTAGCAAGTGTATTTCAACATAGGCAACAAGGAAGAACAAGATGCAAAATTCGTTACATTTATAAAAAAATACCTTTGGACTGGATTTAACCTAGCATGCTGAATACCTCTTCAGTTAGAAATGTCGTTAAATAAATCACCGCCAATGATGTCACAACGCGCATTTCACAAATTAATTTTCTGTGTTTGATTTTTTGTCCTATAAAATACATATTAATTTGGACTCTTACAGACTGTAACCGAAACAGATTGTTTATTTGATTACAGTAGTCCACACTACCTACATGATAAATTATGACTACTGCACAGATTGGATTATATACTATGGTTGTGTATAGGGTGCGGATTAAGATTTCTGATGAGAGGGGAAAAGAATCCTAGGCAGAGAATACCATACGTAACATTATTACTATTATCCTCATTCAATACGGCTCAACGGTTGGTCGCACTGAACTGCTTGTCTTGCATCTTGATCATAATAATAATTATATCCATGAGCAGCTTAAAATAAGATGTGTAATTCCTAAGTTATTGATTGTTGTCAACTTGCCAGTGATGATAATACATTAATATTATATTTTGTGAGAGAGGGATAAAAGTTATCCCTGGCAGGGATGTTTATGAGAGAAAGATAACTTTCCAACGGGGGGGGGGGGAATCCCCCCATCCCCCCGTTAATTAGCACCCTGGTGTGTACAATTGATAAAGGCATTGTGTTTTAACAAAGGTATTTATTAAACTTGTTGGTCAAGTTTAGCTGTCTGAAAAAATTTAAACTAATGACACTGAATGTGCCTAATTTACTATTAAATGCTAAATTATCAGTTGAAAAACATCAGCCACAGCATATCGTGTTGGTGTCTCACACAATGTTTTGCCATTAATTATCTCAACAACACTGTGTCCAATTTGTGTCAATAACATTCCATACCTTTTATACAGAAAGTATTTAGTTTGAGTTCCCACTAAACTCTATAATGATGTACAAACAAAATTTAAATTATGAATCGTGACTGTCTTTCTTCTATGATATACACAAATGGTACCTATACATCATTCTTAATAAATATTGGAGATAATGTGTAATATATTTCGTTATACTTACAATAAATTTTCCAAATGCAGCTGTGACTAAGAAATACGGAGCACAAATCCAATCTCCAACAAGCATACAATTCTTCATGGATTCCATCCATTTACCAATTAAGATCACCCGTGACACAGTGACGAAGGATTGCAAAAAATTCACGAAGTTCCCACTAGGCACAATTCCATGAGGGAAACGTTCTGAATTATCTGTAAATAAAACACAATCAATGATATTACATTACACTTACTTCACTTCTTTTGTTCAGCTTTGCAGGTTGTAGCAGCATTTTATAAACTTCCTATATTTTCAAAGATTTCATGGATATCCCCACCAGTGGCGCACCCAGAAATATGGTTTGGGGGGGCTATTTATAAATTTATAATCAGTGCCATAGAGCAACATTAAAGCTGTATTCTTACCCGAAGTGTAGATGGTTTGAGTACAAAATGTGTTACTGTGAGAATAGTTGGAGTCTACTCACTCCGAATAAAAGTTGCAACTTCGAACATTATCGACAGTTCAAGATTTTTTAAAAATAAAAGTGTATTGTAAAAAGTCCATTCACATACAGGCTTATTTAAAAATAAATGTTTCAAAAGGTCACACACTTTCCACAATAATAGATACAGACATGTCAAGGCATTAAAAAGCTTTCCTTTTTCTCTATTGGGAGGTGCTTGAGTCCCCCTCACTGTGGGAGCGCCACTATGCCCACTGATAATGGTAAGATGGCTACTTGGAAGTGTGATGGTATCATTTTATATGTGTACTTATTCATTACAAGTGGACTGTAAATACAAGAACAGATAGTGACTAAGTGGACCAAGACTAACTCACAAAATAGTAATCTTTTGTTACTGTGATCATCTACCAGAAACACTGAAGTTTACGAGGATGACTGGCTTCCTTGTTACCTGAAGGCTTTAAACAAGAAGGAGGAGAGCGAAACCAGCATTTGATTATTGAGAATGAAAAGAATTTAGATAAAATTAAACAAAATATCACATGCATAACACAGCAACAACGCCTTATCAAACTAAGGAATGTATTATAAATGCTTTCGTTTTGTGACTCACAACTAAGATCCGTTGAACAAGGGAAATATAAGGATACTGCTGTATGAAGCCATTATATTATATGGTACTCAATATTGACTTCAAAATACTATGTGTGCGGTAAGTGAAACTTCCTTTATTTCATAGATCATATACCAATTTGAGTTTATATCAGAAACATTGTAGGTGTAGAAGAAATATATACTTGGTAATTAAATCAACAAATGGTAGAAACTTACCACAATAATATTTTCCAAACAGCTGTATACCCAAAATGGAAAACATGCAGATAATGACGAAGGTTATGTATCCAATGCCAATCATTGTTCTTGATATAATGCATATAATCAGTCTTATCTTCGAAAACTTCCATGTATGACTCAATATTCGGCACTGCAAACAATTACGGAAGAAACAGTTCATCCACAAACTGACAGAGTGTTATCAGTTAAGTATCAATCATCATTCCTTCATTCATTAATATGTTCGTTATCAGTCGTCTTTGACAGTGTAGTGATTGTTTACTTGTAGGCCCAAACCGGAATGGTCAGACCTTCAGACTGTCACGCAGGTGGCCCAGGTTCGATTCCCGGTCAGGTCTGGGATTTTTTCATTGAAAAAATCCATAGTGACACTTGTGGCGGACAAGGTTGCAGTTGGGGCTTTTCCCGGGCTTCTCCAGTTTTTCGCCAAATTAGGCATTTACATCATTCTGTCGCCATTTCTCCATTTCGTAGCATTCCCCAAATGCCGGCTGGCAATGCATGGAGTGTGATGGCCTAGGGATGAGTGGGGTTGCCTGCTCGAAACCCGGGCACAGAGAACCTTAGAGTGGTCAGCCAGTGTGGGTTTGGGAATGCATCACCAGAGGGTTAGCACAATAGATCTTAACAGGTCGCAGTGCTGGAGCATACTATTCCTCATCGTTAAATTCAATTCAATTCAGGTTCAAACTGGAAAATGGATTTTTTAAGGAGATAAACAATTTTAGCATGGCTTCTTTTGGAATGGAAGTAGAATTGAGAGACTTGTGTCATAGTGCTAATATAAATTTACAAGATAGAGCATCACCAATTATAGAACTAATCTACTTTCACAAGTTAAAGTTAAAGTTATGTTTTATTTAATGACGCTCGCAACTGCAGAGGTTATATCAGCGTTGCCGGATGTGCCGGAATTTTGTCCCGCAGGAGTTCTTTTACATGTCAGTAAATCTACTGACATGAGCCTGTCGCATTTAAGCACACTTAAATGCTATCGACCTGGCCCAGGATCGAATCCGCAACCTTGGGCATAGAAGGCCAGTGCTATACAACTCGCCAACCAGGTCGACTACTTTCACGATTAGTGTGCAGTTATAGAAAATAATTCTCTCTAGAGCGATGATTCACTTCAGTGTTTATCTGACAAACACCCAAAATTACGACATTAAAACCTACACATTTGTTTCATACAATGTTCCCAAATACATAACTCGATCATCTGGCTTCAATGACTTGCCTGTATGCAACTCAAAAGGGTCAAATAGTGTCATACAGCAAACACGACATAGCTCAGTTCTTTGGTTTGCTTCTAATCAGCGAGTATCACAGTGTTCCAAGGGAAGATATATACTGGTCAACAGCAGAGGACGTGATTGTATCAATAATTGACAGAGTCACGTCCCAACCACAATGCCCAGGAAGAAGTTTCGGGATATAAAAATAATATTTTCACATTATGGACAATACAAAGCTGAAAGATGGGAATGAATGGGAAAATTTCACCATTATATGTTAAACTGAATAATAATCTGCAGCAATATGGAATTTTTCATAAACAACTAAACATGAACGAATCGATGGTTCCCTATTATGGTCATCACTCATGTAACATGTTCATAAAGGGAAAATCGATTCGTTTCGGATTCAAAATCTGGACACTTTGTTCAAGTGATGGATACCCTTATGAAATGAAAATCTATTAGGAAAAGGAAGCTGAAGATACTAATTCTCCACTTGCAACAAGAGCTACTAATATGCGGAAATACAGAAGCTAAGAACCTTCCTACTAAATGTACAATTATATGGGTTCACAGATACGCTCTCATTACGAAAAGAAACAGTGCTGATAATTTTAAATGATGAAACTATGAAAGTTAAGATACCAAATTTAATATAAACACTTACCAGCTTTAATGACCACAATAAGGACAGACCTTGAATGTTTACAAGTCCAAATTCCAGGCAGCAAAATGTAGTAATGAAGAAATCAAATACATTCCTTCTTTTACTAAAGTAGTAATAGGGACTCATTGATATTATTTTCAGTGATGCTTCAATGACAAAAACAGCTGTAAAGAACTGGAGATGGAAATAAATTAGGCGAATTGTCAGTATATATACAAAAATTTGCTAAAAGAGGCACATGGTAACTCCATTAATCAAAACCAATAATATGATTTTCAGCCTAGAACGTAAAGATACAGATTCAGGAAAAACAATTCTTACACAATTTCCTTATGTGCATAAATGTTGTACTCTAAAATAAAATAAAATAAAATAAAATAATAAAATTAAGAAGAAGATGTATTCTTTCTGATTTTATGCTTTACCATTTCCTTAGAAGTTTTGTTATTTATTATTTTATTAATAGGCATCGGATTTATGTGCAAATGTCTATACTGTCTGCTTTTAAATAAATATTGAAAAAAAAAAAAGTTTGGAGTGCATTTTAAGTTCACCTCTTTCCATGTGTCAAGTTCTATGATGCATATAATTACTGTACATATTTACGGTATTATTGCGTATTTTTAGGACAACTTCACCCATGCTTTTCATGCATACCAGTACATCAAAAGTTTTTAAAGCATATGGTAATAATATTATTCTTTAGCATTTCTTTACAATATTATGATATAGTTTTGCAATTATCCTTACAAATAAATACAATCGTAGGTTGTTATGTTGTGCTCTTGATACACTATGTACTGTACTTGTCAGTGCCTAGTCTTTCTGCAAGGAAGTTACAGAGTTCTATGTACGTGTTGTAATACCGAAAGATAAATCCAAAAAAAATTGCGCTTTTAAGAAAGTGGGTCAGAGACTATGGATTGGTGGATTATACAGAGCGACCAGACGACGTGTGGACAGGAATGACGGGGTTTTCACTGTGTGCTACTGACACACTCATAATGGGAAATGGTGGGCTAGCAGAGGTGATGACACAAGCGTGAACGTGTTCATTCTGAGTGGTATCAAGGTTAATGAATCAGTTTCCAAGTGACTAGCGAGTGACATAGTACATAACTTACTACTATGTTTTATACGGTGTTTTCTTGTGCATTTGAAGTGAAAGTGTTAATAAGCATGAATTGTATAATGGCTAATCAAATGTTTACTACTGTGCCGATTGTTTTTCGGCACCCTATTTTTCTTTTATTGATTATTTTTCGGTTGATCTTTTGTGATTTCCTTTCATTTGTATGCAGTTTCCCCTCTCTTTCTTATAGATGGCTTTTGTTTTTGTTTTTACTGTCTCCTAGAAAATCACTTAAGTGGTGCCTTCCACAACAAGTACAAATTTCTTATGGCTCTGTACAAAAAGCTACTAAACTGTTAAAGTTGCATCTGTATAAAATAACTAAGACACCTGTTCTTCAACTGGGTGCACATAGACACGCATTTTGTGAAAGGATGCTGAATAATATTCATAATGGACTAATAGAACCACATTTAATATTTTTCTCTGACAAGGCATGGTTCCATCTCCATGGTTATGTGTGTTCACAAAACATTCGTCGTTGGAATGCTGAGAAACCTGATATCGTTCATGAAGTACCCCTCCATGACGAAAGAATTAGTGTAGGTACGCCATGAGAAGAGAAAAAATTATAGAGCCCATTTTCTTTCGGAATATAGTTGATTCCCTCACATACCCTTTAAAGAATTAACTAGCAGGGAGCATGATTTGCATTCTTCAAACAAAACTCGTCACAACTCAAACAGCCGATATTTCGATGCGAGAAACTGAACGTGTTTTCCAGTAGGACAGAATTATTAGTAGGGATTTGTGGCCTCCTCAGTTCCCTGACCTAACTCCCTGCGATTTTTATCTTCAGGGTACATTAAAAAATGCTATATACTGTACATGACAAACTCACGTACCCTGGAAAAACTGAAATGTAATATCCATCAAGAAATTAACAGCATTAATCAATCAGAGCTACAGTGAGTTATGGGACATTTCATAAAGAGGTGCCAAAAATGTGTGGATAATGAAGGTGGCCAGTTTCAGCACCTCCATCAACAGAGTTGGTAAGTAAGATAATTCTTAAAATAGTTACGGAAAATTGTATGGTTGTATCACCATGACTCTACACTGTCCATTCCCCACCACGAGTGCGTCAGCAGCACACAGTGAAAACCCCGTCGCTTGTGTCCACTCTTTATCTGATCACTCTGTACTACAGGCAGAAGTTATTTTTTGTCAATTGTGCAAAGTGATCTGAAGTGTGCTCTTCTAAAATACGCAGAAATATTGAATAAAACTGTGCAGTGTTTTACAAACAATTTCTGATTATAAAATGTTATGCTCTATGAACAATTAATATTTGCTAATGGCATTGTAGAACTTGCAGAGAAAGTTCCTCCAGAGCTTGTTAGTGCTTACAAATACTGTTCATCATATCTGTAGACGTTGAGAGGTCCTTCTCTGCATACAAAGCTCATATTAACTAATTAACATAATAAATTTATTCCTGAATAAAAAGAATAATTCATCATTATATACTGCAAATCAAATTATAGCCGCTAGGTAGATATATAAGGAAGAACATTCAATGTGAGTACTGGTAGGTCTAAAATATTTAGTGCATACTTCTGTAATGTTTGAGCATAATTAAAGGATTCTGCCAATATCAAAGCATTTTTTTTATCATTTTAGCACATATAAATCCCATGTTTAGCTATCAATTATGCTGCTGTTGCTGCTATGGCACTACAGCCCAATTTGAGCCTTGGCCTCCTCTGAGGTTTCGAGACAATTGTATTTTTACGGTGTGCAGTTGTCAGCCGACATGCCCAATCCCCAACCTGGAGGACCAGGGTTTCCCTTTTTGTCTGGATCATAACAGCAGATCTTACTGACAAGGGTGCCCCTACCAGTAGCTACGCTACTGTCAGCATCGCTCTAGTGATCATCTGACCATGCAAGCCCCACCACTTCGTCAAAGTAGAGAAACCAACGGTGGGGAGCTATCAATTATATTTCTTTCTATATTTTACGGTTTTTAACTATAATTCAAAATACGTATATAAACTACGTAAATAATATACTATGCAAAAATATTGAACTGGAAGAATTATTCACACGAGCACATGCACACATACATGCACATGTATCCATGAACACACACAAAAACACAACATATACATACATACAGTAAAAGAATCAATAAGGAAAGCACTAATAATCTGACTGTATCACATTAAGAATTATTATATTTCATGTTAATTCTTCCTGCAAGAACTGATTCTTAGATCTGGGAAAAAACTAAGACACAGGACAGCATTTCAGCAATCACTTTTCCAATACCACACATGCTAAAATCTATTTTCTGTAAAAATCTCGAAAAAGACATTTTGAGCATCACAATACTTTCTCTATACTTCGAATGTAGAAACCAATGCAATAATACAAATTATGTAGAAGTTTTAACTAGGCACGAAACAAACAACTTCAAAGCATAACTAATAACAATTAAACAGGAGTGAACTTACATAACGGCCGCTTGTGAAGACTATGTTGATATTATTTTGCATATTGTAGTGGTACAGTGCCATGAAGAAAGGATTCACCAAAATACACAACAAGATGAAGAGTTTGAAGAAAGGACTGGAAGAGATGCATCTCGCACAGTCTTGAAACCTGAGCCACCACCAGCAACATTCCCACACACATAGCATCTCCCTGCAGTGCAGATACACTGCACACAGTTTCGTTTTGAGTGTAGGATTCCTGTCTTCGTCATCTGCTGGTAAATAACAAAGTACCGAATTTTAACCATATCTGCATTCAGATGAGAGAGTCTGCATTTTTAAGGTATCACTATTTTCATGGTATTTTTCATTATGACTACTAATTACGTCAAGAAGTAGTCTCTTACTTCTAATACACATTTTTACCAAATTACAACTTGTATCTCTAAAAACTTTTTTTCACTATCTAATCGAGTGGAAGTTGCTAGTAGAAGATGTGAAGTGAGAAGAAAACGACACTGTCACAAGAAAGATTATCGAGGTTCATTCATTCATTCATTCATTCATTCATTCATTCATTCATTCATTCATTCATTCAGTGTTTTGCTCAAGGGCAGGCCTTTCACTGCAAACCCAGATTTCTCAATTTTTCCTTTTTCTGCCTTCCTCTTTGTCTCCTCATATGATCCATATATCTTAATGTCGTCTATCATCTGATATCTTCCTTTGCTCCCAACTCTTCTTCCGTTCACCATTCCTTCCAGTGCATCCTTCAGTAGGCAGTTTCTCTCAACCAGTGATCAAAAAAATTCCTTTTTCTCTTCCTGATCAGTTTCAGCATCTTTCTTTCTTCATCCACTCTTTCCAACACAGCTTGATTTCTTATTCTGTCTGTTCACTTCACACATGAAGTTCTCTGCATTCTTCTATTTATCACAATGTTTTTTCTCACAATGCCCCACGATTCTCTGTGAAGCTCCTGTTTGATAAATTTGTGTTTCATTAGAAAAGTGACGTAGCTCTAGGTCAGCCATTTTCAACTGGTGTGCTGCGAATTATTCGCTGGCGTGTTGCGAGAAAATTAGAATAGTAAAGGTTGTCATAGCAAAAATTTGGAAGGTAAAAGTGAAAAGAGTTAGTTAGTAATATAATTAAATCCACAAGAATGCAACACAAGTCAACATTCAGTAAACAGGTTAAGTTTACTTTGTGTGTGATCAGCAGAGAAGGGAATGACTGATGTGCAGTCAGGGTTGCCAGACCGATAAAGCTAGGATATTGTACCAACCTTGAATTGAATTTGAAATTAAGGGAGGGGGCGCTACGACCCATCACTGCGACCTTATTAGATCTATTGCACTGACCCTCAAGCTAGGAGCATTTCCAACCCACACTGGCTGACTACACTAAGGTTTGCTGTGTACTCAGGTTTCGAGCAGGCAATCCCACTTGTCCCTAAGCTAGCCCCCTCCATGTGTCGCCAGCCAGCATTCAGGGAATGCTACAGAATGATGACGGAATGGAGAAATGTTGATGGAATACAAGGTGCTTAACATATGGAGAAATACAAGAATCTCGACAAAGACCCCAATCACGACCATTTCCGCCCTAGTGTCACTATGGTCCAATCTTAAAAAAAATATATTTTATATGTTTATATGAAAAAATCTTCCCTAGTTAGGAACCACTGGTTTAGATTATATGAGTGTGCTGAGAATTTTAAATTAAAACTTCAGAGTTCCACATGTTGAAAAATGCTGCTACAGATCATGGCTATTTCAATACACATCCTTTTTGTTGACTTCACAGAATAAGGAGACTATATCCTTCTCACAAACAGTAAGTCTAATGCGAGAAAGTTTTTTTTTTTTGTAATTATTGCCAGAAACCATGCTGATGTAATGATATTTTGCTCACTACATACAGAACAACTCCGTTCACTTCCCAGTACTCATCCTCCATCATTTCTAAGTTTATGATTTCTTGCAAGAATTAGGTCGACGTACTACAATATTGACTTGTCCTAAGACCCCATCCTACCACAAAAGAAGTAAATTAAAATCATCAGTACCAGTTGCAGAAGACACAGCCCTGCAGTATATATTGACTACACCCCAACTCTGGCTACTAGCAACAGGCATCTATAATGAACACCGATCAAAATACCCCTCATTTTTCGTGAAAAACAACAACTGAATAGACTACAGTGGACTTTATGTTGTCAGCAAACAGCTGGATACATTAAGAAGATTGATTGGAGACCCCATCCTCTTTCCACTTTACTTCATTCAGAGACTCTTGTACTAGAAGTGAGAAGTACGTCCTCTGTTTATGAATGTATTAATAACTGAGACGTTCTCTAGATCAAGAACTTCTTCTTCTTCTTCTTCTTCTTCCCTTCAAGAACTGGGTACTTGTTTCCCCATTCCGAAGCTGCAGCAAGCTACATTACTTGATCTGTCCATATCTTTCTGGGTCGTCCTACTATCGAGTCCCATGTGGTGTCTGTTTTAAAGCCATTTTTGGTAGGCAATCTTCTATCTATATAACTTTTCCATTTGGAGTGATTGCTCTTAATATCCTCTAGAATGTTTGCCCCTCCAAGTTGAGTAGAACTTAATTGCAAAATCTTGAATTTGAGGTACAAAGCATAAAATATTTTAGATCTCTTATAAGAGCATTGCGCAGAACAATATAAGTATTTCTAGAGGGTGCTGTGTTTGTTGGAGGGAAATAATACTTTGTCAGGAGAGAGACATGTTATTAAAGATTCGGTATACACTGGAAACAAAAAAAAAAAAAAACGACGTAACGTACTTCAAGCTGTTATTCCAGGGAATGTCTCAATTATTACATAAATCTATAAATAATAATAGTGTATAAATAAATACATACTTACCAGTGAAAGTTAGTTCATAACAATTCTACTCAAAAGTGACAGTATTGTATACAATATAGCAGAACAAATAAATCAATACATATTTACTAGTGAATGTTAGTTAATACCAATTCTACACGAAAGTGGCAATATTGTATACAGTACAATATAGCAGAACAAATACTGAACACAAATTAATATTACTATTTACTTTTTCTTCTGAATGGTTAGTTACATCAATTTTTCAAAATAATTCATAAAATATTTTATATGAGCAAGTTTTGTTGATCATATTAATTTCTATAACACAAATATTTGTGTAAGTCCATATAACTTCAATTGTCACTTTATCTTGTGATTAAAAAATTGATGAATCTGACACATTTCTCCATTATATGTACATTTCACAGTACAATCTTATGTCATATTACCAGTGACAATCTTATTTGTAGTCTGAACTGCTATTAGAAAGTAGGGAGTAAGAGTTAAAGAGTGATAGCTGACATTTCTGGAAACTTTTTCCAATCTGATATTCCCACTGTTAAATTATCCCAATGTTCATTTTCCCAATCCGTTTTTGCTAGTCTGTTTTTACCAAGTCTTACTGCCCCATAGTAAATTATCGCAATGGCCACTTTTCCAAATCCGTTTTTCCTAAGGCTGCAAAATCTACCTTTCCTCAAACCCGTGTATCTGCCTGTTTCTTTCACTTAGCACAGTCTATTATCGAATAGTGTAGTGTAGTCATTGGGACTTAAAATTACTTATAATTATTATCCAGGTAATAGAACTGTTAAATATTCCATATACAGGATGCTCAGTTTGGGTTTTGTTCCACTTTAGGATCCCAGTGACTCGTTTCAACAACTTATTAAGACTGTTCCCGAGGATGTACTTTCAGTATTAATAGATTATTTTGAAAACTAGACCTACTACATTAGTATCAGGTGTACAAGAGGATGAAAAGTAGATGTAAGCACAAGGTATCTTCTAGAATTATAAAATATATAATTGTGGGTCACCAGAGAACTAATTAATAACATTGGCGAAGGCTGACAGTTCTTTATTGGAAAACATCATTATACGCCACACTTGATGAGTTTCAAAAGGAGCCAGCAGATACCGAAACAGCTATTGCTGAACTATCAGTAAGGCAGTCTGTTAAGGCAAAATCTAAGAAAAAGTGGAGGATGCCTACTATACTCGATAATGACCATTACGAAAAAGAAAACAAAACTCTGGATTATATAAAATCCATTGGTCAGAACCTTTTTTGTAAATTTAGACCTTCATTGCTGAATTCTGTTCATTGGAAATAAAGTAATCAACTTTGGGGAGAATGAATTACTTAATCATTGGGATATTTACTCTTGGAAAACTGTATTTGGGACAAATTACTTTTGGAAAAATGCGTGATTAATTTAATCTTGGGAAATTTGTATTTGAGACAAATAACACTAGGAGAAATGATGTTAGGAATAATTGTCACTGAGAAGATTAATTTGGACAACTTATGTACTATACTTTTTGTTTATTCAATGGTTTTTCTGTAAATTGAGGTTGTTTTATTTCGCCTTTAGGTTAATATTTAAGAGTAAATGCGCAACATTTGAAACACTTTCTTTAGACGTGTATTTTGTCATGCTCCTATATATTCTCTGCTACCCACTGTGTTCAAGTAATCCCAATGTTACTTTTTAAACATTGTTGTCTTTTACGTTAATGGTTATAATATCGAGCTTCTAAATCATCAAGCAATATAAAATACATGAAATATGAAACCAAAAGATTAGTATTATATAATAAAATATATATTTCATAATGAAATCACATATCTTACTTACTTCTGGAATTGTAAAACAATTCATTTTGTGTGCAAGTACAATATAAATATAAATTATATAAATTTTATACAGAATCTAAGAACATTTACTGTAAAGGGTGACTATGATGCAATGAGTATTGTCTCTGAATTTACATATTATCATACCAATAATAGTAAAGTACCAGTAATAAATATAATCACATTTATTTAAATCTGCATAAAAACAACATTCATTTCTGATTCAGGTTCTGGCCGATATGTACATCTATTATCAGACAGTATATCTCACTTGACGATATGTGTCAGAGGAAGAACAATCTATACATATGAAGTCTAATTTTAGTGTAATATGTAGCTAGTCAGCGATGTATGCAATGGAGAGGGAAAGGAACTGGTCACCATACTCCATTATCTCCTAGCCTAGTTGTCTCCTGAGCGATGCCTTGTTGGTGTAACTTGTGGGGTCCAGACCTGTCTTCGAGCAGCTGACCAAATAATAACAAAAACAACATAGAAAAATCAAAACTCACTATTCAATTTTGATGACAGTGCCTCTTCCTTTTCTTCGAAACAATGATTGTTAGAAAGTTTTTCTTCTAACACTTTATCACTTGTGTCCTGAAAAAATATTATCTTATCACTTATACAGTATATTAACTATATACAGCAAATTATATATATATATATATATAAAAAAAAAAAGGTAAAGGTATCCCTGTAACAAGCCATGAAGGCACTTGGGGGGCATGGAGGTAGAGCCCCATGCTTTCCATGACCTTGGCACTAGAATGAGGTGGTGTGGTCGGCACCACACTCTGACTGCCTTTTACCCCCAGGAAAGACCCGGTACTCAATTTTATAGGAGGCTGAGTGAACCTCGGGGCCGTTCTGGAAGTTTGGCAACGAGAAAAAATCCTGTCACCACCTGGGATCGAACCCCGGACCTCCCTGTCCGTAGCCAGCTGCTCTACCAACTGAGCCACCCGGCCGCCTTATATATATATAAAAAAATAGCTAAATCTATTGGAATTATTTTAAAGTTTCTTTTGATCCAATAAACAACGTGGATTACATATTCTCCACAAGAATTTAATTTGAATACCCATATTATATTTAAAGAGTTTGAAAAAGCTTTTGATAAATTACTTCAGTTCAATTGTGCCAAATTTTAATAACCAGAGGACATACTAGTGATTTAATGAAATTGCTGTAAGTGTTTGTATACAAAATTTAAATAGATGAGGATAATGGAACAGAATATTTTAATTCAGAAACTAATATAGATGACCATATTTTCCTGTTCTTTGTGACATTTATCTGAATGGAAAACCATATAAGAACGACAGAATATTTTAGGTATGTATTACTGTTTGCGATGGTCAGGCAGGCAATGATTGCAGTACAGAGCCTGTACTGAATATGGAGGATCTCACTTTGAACAAAATCTGCAGTAATTTGTTTTGTTAGATGATTGTGCAATTAAATTCAAGTGTAAATTTTTTGTTTTTTCTATGTACAATTCTACGGTATTAATTAGATTTCATTTTCGTAGCTAATTATGGTTTGTTAAAATAAAATAAAAATAAGTTGATAAAACATAAATATCGGTAGTTCTGAAATAAAAGTAAGACGTTTGAAAAATAAGGCTAGTAAAGTATTGCAAGTAAAATTTGATAAATCAATAATGGTTTCCAGTTGGAGTATGGAGTTGAGCTCCAAATATTACAAAAATCAACAGGAAAAAATTTCAAATACTGAAATGTATTTCCGTAGGTTTAGGGCAGGAGTAACATTTCGTGATCAGAAAAGAAATGAAGACGTGAGAAAGAAATTAAAAAGTTTCAATATCAATATAAAGCGGAGATAAATGGATCCAACATTTGAATAGAATCCAAGATGAATTTCCAAGAGCAAGTTTTATTACAAATCAGAGAAAAAAGAAATGTAGGCTACACAAATTTTTGATAGTTCCAATACCTATATAGAATTTATTTAATAAGGACAGTATGGGCCAAAGGCTAAACTTTGAATTTGGTGGTGGTGTTGGTGGTTACGATGGTGATGATGATGATATGATGATGATGATGATGATTATATTATTATTATTATTATTATTATTATTATTATTATTATTATTACAATACTTTCATAAATTGTTCAACAATCAATCTTCTTAACGTATCCAGCTGTTTGCTGACAACATAAAGTCCACTATAGTCCACTTTAGTCTATTCAGTTGTTGTTTTTCACGAGAAATGAGGGGTATTTTGATCGGTGTTCATTATAGATGCCTGTTGCTAGTAGCCAGAGGTGGGGTGTAGTCAATATATACTGCAGGGCTGTGTCTTCTGCAACTGGTACTGATGATTTTAATTTACTTCTTTCGTGGTTTATGGATGGACAGTATAGAAGAATGTGTTCCAGATCTTCATCATGATTATTACACCACAGACAAGCAGGATTATCAGAAAGGTGAAATCGGTGTAGGTACAATTGAGTGACAATGTGACCTGTTCTGGCTCTTGTTAAAAATGTCTAAACATGTCTGGACAAGTTTTTGTACATTTCCAGGTCATTTGGTTTCTTTTGTACAGACTGTAAAATTTTTCATTTGTCAGAAGAGAGCCAATTGTTGATCCATAGGTTTGTAAAATGAGACTTTACTGAAGCAAAAGCATTAGATAGAGATATCACTTGAAGAGGTCTTGGTTGCAAATATGTTGCCTGTTTTGCAATATTATCGACTTTCTCATTTCCAAGTATACCACAATGACTAGGTATCTATTGAAATGTATCCATTATTCCAATTCAGAAACAACTAAGTAAACTAAAAGAACTCCAAAAGGAAATAAATTGTTGAAAATCGTTATGAATTTACCAACTCATACAATTATGTACATTTATTATTTTATTATATTTACTTATGATTACATTGTGCAGTTAGTGTATTTAAAGTAATTTCTTGTACTTCTATTCTATTGATGATGTTTGAAGCGAATCCGACATCTTATGATGAATATGTTAATTACCAGAGTTTAATGTATGTCAGAAATCGGAAATGAAATAACAGACAGACCAGGAATACAGAACAGATGGTCGAACCATGTAGAAGAGTTAAATGAGGCAGGGAATCGTCCAGATGACTTACCTATAGAAGACGAAGTAGCCGTATCAGTAGACGAAAAAGGATTTTCTATTTTAAGGCATGAAGTTGAACTAGTGCTTAAGGAAATGAAGAATGGAAAAGCAACAGGAGTTGATGGAATCCCCATTGCATTAGTGAAATGCTTGGGTGAAGACATGAAGGAAATTCTATCATTATGCAACGAAATATATGAGCAAGGCGACTGGCCTGAAGATTTCATGGAGACAGTGTTGCTTCCAATATTGAAGAAAAATAATGCAAAGAAATATAATGAGTTCAGGACTATCAACCTGATAGCGCACTTGGCAAAGATTCTTCTGCGAATACTGAATAGACGTTTATATTCTAAGATGGAAGAACAGTTAGTAGAAAAGCAGTTTGGCTTCAGGAAGGGAAAAGGTACGAAAGATGCAATTGAACTGCTATGAACAATCGGCAAAAGATACCTAGTGAAGAATAAAGAAGTGTATATAGTATTTGTGGACCTAAGAAAGGCGTTTAACAGAGTGGATTGGAATAAACTGATGGGGATCCTAAAGAAAATTGGCATGGATCAGAAAGAGAGGAGGCTGTTCAGTAACCTTTATATGAAACGAGTTAAGGTCAGGATAGGAGAAGAAATGTCAGAATGAAGTGAAATAGGGAGAAGAGTAAGACAAGAATGCCCTTTATCACCTACCCTGTTCAACATCTACTTGGAGGATTTAGTGAAGAACTGTTTTCAGAACATTGGGGGAGTGATAGTAGAAGGAAGAAGAATAAACTATATAAGATTTGCTGATGATATGGCATTGTTAGCAGAAGAGGCGATGATACTAAGGGATATGCTACTGGAGCTAAATGACAGTTGTGAGCAATTTGGAACGAAGATAAATGCCAACAAGACGAAGACCATGGTCATAGGAAAGAAAGTAAAGCAGGTAAACTTGCGAATTCTAAATAAGGCAGTAGATTAAGTGAACAGCTTCAAATATTTGGGGTGTACTATAAGCAATAATATGAGCTGCTGCCAAGAAGTCAAAAGGAGAATAGTAATGGTGAAGGAAGCTTTTAATAGAAAAAGAAGCATCTTCTGCGGACCTCTGAAAAAAGAACTAAGGAAGAGACTAATGAAGTGCTTTGTGAGGAGTGTAGCATTGTATGGGGAAGAAACATGGACATTACGATGAAGTGAAGGGAAGCGAATAGAAGCATTTGAAATGTGGACATGGAGAAGGATGGAACGTGTGAAATGGACAGACAGAGTAAGAAATGAAGCTGTGCTGGAAAGAGTGGATGAAGAAAGAATGATGCTGAAACTGATCAGAAAGAGGAAAAGTGGCTGGGTCACTGGTTGAGAAGAAACTGCCAACTGAAGGATGCACTGGAAGGAATGGTGAACGGGAGAAGAGTTCAGGCAGAAGAAAATATCAGATGATAGACGACATTATGATATATGGATCATATGGGATATATGATCATATGGAGACAAAGAGGAAGGCAGACAATAAGAAAGACTGGAGAATGCTCGGTTTGCTGTGAAAGACCTGCCCTTGGGCAGAACACTATGAATAAATGAATGAATGTATGTCAAAGATTGCAAGGGAATATGTCTTTCCTTTCTTATTTGCTTGCTGTGCCATTTGACCTTCACTATTACCTGTGCTCCTGTCTCTCCATGCTCTGTCATTTTGACTTCTGATTCCACATGTGCTCTTGTCTCTCTGGCTTCTGCAGCTACTCGTGCTCTTTCCTGTGCTTCCTGAAAAAGAAATTCAAATGTGTAATTGAAAAGTTTTTTTTTTTTGTTTTGTTTATACAGAGTGTCTCACTTAACTCTGCGACCTCAAATATTTTCGAAATGAAATAAGATGTGAAAAATCTACTTGCGCAGGCATGTACCCACGTCAGGGGCTCAGACAATGAGATGGTCTGCACATTCCAAAAATTTAAAACAACATCACTTTCAATTCATAGTTACCATTTTTTTAAATGGAACATGTATGTTTTTTCTAGCAAACTTGAAATACAATTAGTGATAACAGAATTGGTTTCACTTTTCTAAACCTCATACCTTCTGAAATAACTAAACTTTTAAAAGGTGGCAACGGAGATACTGTTTGTGATGTTCTGCAAAGAATATAGTACTGTACACACAGCAAGGATTGCTTGCAATGTCTCTGTGGTAAAAGCATGCATTAAATAAAACAATATCAGAGCAGCACACTTCACTTCTCAGTGTACTAGTGTCTCCTGATCTGGTCTGCTGTACGTTTGTCAGTGTCAAATAGGTAAATACCGTAGTAATATTTTGTAATGTTGAAGCTTCCTTCACAAATCATGGTAATGTGAATTTGAAAAACATGCATTACTGGTTTGTGCAAAATCCCCACTGGTTTCGCGATGTTGCTCATCAACAGCAGCGGAGTATCAATGTTTGGTGCGGTATCATTGGCAACTGTATTGTAGGTCCCTATTTTTATCAGGAACATTAAATGCACAGAGATATGCATCATTTCTTCAAGACACTCTACCCCTTCTAATGGAAGGCGTGGGATTGGAAACTCATCTATCAATGTGGTTTCATCATGATGGGTGTCCCACACACTTCACATGTGTTTGCAGAGAAGTGGTAGATGCAAAGTTTCCAAATCGGTGGATAGAATGATGTGGTCTTGTGAGATGGCCAGCTCAGTCCCCTGACTTTACGCCATTAGACTTCTTTCTAGCAGTGAAAGCTAGAGTGTATCAGGAAGTCTCAACGAGACTAGAAAATATGCAACAGTGTATTACTGTGGCGTGTGTGGCAATATCTGCAGAAACTCTACTATCTGTGCAACACTCTCTTGTTCACCATCTCCACAAGTGTATTGCTGCAAACGGTGGTAACTTTGAACATCTGGTAAAGTGACACTGTTTCATCAAAAAAGACGTTACTGATCATTTGTGAGTGCATTTTTCATGCTGGATGTAATTTAGAAACGTGAAGTTCCTTTGAGATATAGGCCACTAGTATTTTGTTTAGGAAAGTAAAACCACTTCCGTTATCAGTAATTGTACCTCTAGATTTTAGTTCGATAGAAAAAACATACATGTTCCATTTAAAAAAGGTAACTTTGAATTGAAAGTGATATTGTTTTATATTTTTGGATTGTGCATACCCTCTCATTGTGTGAGCCCCTGACATAGATACATGCCTACACAAGTAGATTTTTCACATCTTGTTTCATTTCGAAAATATTTGAGGTCGCAGAGTTAGGTGAGACATCATGTATATGTTTCTTGCATAATTTTTTTTTATATTTAATGTGCTTCTGATTTTTCAGGAAGCAAACAAACTATTAATTTTGTATACAGGCCAGGTCGTGCCTAATAATAGTCCACAAATGATGGACTATAATATGTTTGCAAGACTTGCATAACCAAGTTTATTAACAAACTCCACTAACATTTGTCATTAAAAATATAAAATAATACAATAAAAAAATCAACCCTGTGTGTCGGGAAGCGCACTTACAACTTCGAAATCAGAAACCTTACCCCTACACTACACCGCCTTGCAGCACTTGCTGCATTTTAGATGGATCACAATCAAAGAATCAACTGGAACAAACATCACAGCATTACCTTTGAACACAATGAGTTTACTTGTGTGAACCTGACTAAAAACTTTACTTTTTTTTTATTATCCAATTTAATAAACCCTATTTCACCCTGAGGTATATTAGGGTTATAGTTGGCATCAAAATATATATTTTATAACCAATAAACAATAGTAAAGTGATAACATAAAATAGTGCTCACAGTTACAATTTACATGAATTATGTAGAAGCATGCACATTAGTTACATTTAAACTACTCAATTGTACATATGCAAAAAGAAATCATGTGGCAGAACAAGGGAAAGCTTTAGACGTAAATTTCTTGGCCACCCAGATCGTATACTGTGAATGATGTGATGTGAATAAATTAAGTATTACACAACACTTTTAGCAGCTAGTGTATGGAGGGTGAGTTATTAATGTAAAAATTTTAATCCAGTGACACACCATGAGTTTGTGGGTGCAACAACAACAGTAGTGGGAGAAGGGGACAGCTGCAACTGGTAGGCTGATAAAAACACTGGGAACATTCACTGGAACTCACTGTATTATGTCTACAGACGCATTCTGGAAATTAAATTGTCAGACCTCATATAGTTCTGTTTTGAAAAAAAAAAACAGAATAACTGCTATTTTGTGACCTAGTACGTAAGTGAATTGCAATGCATTACGTAACTTCATTTTGACAAGAGAAATTAATTTCGAACCATATCAATATGTCTGATGCTTAGTGATATTAAGTATCAAATTACTAAAATCTATTAATACAACAATCAGACATTTTGATTCTGAGATCTGACTCTGTCTCCGGCTCAGCCATAAATAATTTCCAGTTAAAACGATGCTCACCTCTTGCTCATATTCTTCACATGCTTCATGTGTTTCAATACTGTCCACAGTATCATTTGATGCAGAATTAATAATGGAAAAACACAGGCAGTTGATGTAGACTGAGCATAACATAATCATAATGAAGTACACAGTGTGCCACGGACTTACAGTTTCCAAAATCTGAAAACAAAAAAATCGTTAATTATATTAAAAGCAATTTCAACATAATTTTACTATGTATTTTTATGGCGAGTAACTTCAGTGTCAAATGCCTGAAGCAGTGGACCAACAACAACTATGTATTTTTTAATTTTCTACTTCCTAGTTTTTAATTACTTATAGATGTATAAGTTCTTCCATTTGACTCATGCTATAGTACAACATAATACGCTTTTACATCAACAAAAGATGACAGATGAGTGATAAAAATAAATGAATGAATGAATGAATAAATGAATGAATGAATGAATAAACGAAAGAATTAAGAAATAAACGAATTAATGAACGCATGAATGAATGAAAGAACAAACAAATAAATGAAAAAAAAAAAACAAATAAGCAAAAATATAAATAAGTACATAAATAAACACAATAACATGAAAAGATTAAAGAAAAAAATTAAGTAACTGATAGGAAGAATACCGGTACAGTAATATTTTTGCTGATACTATTTAAAAGAGCATCTAGCTGAAATGGGATTAAGAATGGTCAGAATGGACAACAGACGAAACATATTTAAAGGAGAAGGGTAAATATCACTTGCACTGCAAAGGATTTACGGGAAGCCTGAAGAAACAGGAGCACTTTAAAATATTTTACTGGACAAGTTGAAAGAAATGTAGCAGGGCACATAATCAAAAAACAACAAAAGTGAAAATAAAACAGGGAAAGACAAGGAGTAAGAAGATGAAGTGAGGAAGAAAGTTTCATTAGATGTAGTTCTAAGAACTGTGTTAATCGAACCATAACCCATTCTCATTTTTTAAATTCTATTTCTTACAGGATAGATACTTAACTCAGTGCAGTAATAGACCTACCATAGTTTGCGATCTGAAACGAACTTGCTCATCAAGGGGCAGCATTCACTTACAATTCTTATTTTATGAAAATTTCAAAACAAGAATTCCAAATTTGTCTTTCAATAACATTTTTCTTGCAACATCTGTTGCTTATTATTTTTTTATTGATTTGTTTTACGATGCCTTATCAACTGCGATGGTTATATTTGTATGAAATTATTATTGAATTAAGAATTTTTATTATAACGTTAACTGTAGATAATAGAAATAGTAGTTACTAGATAACGAAAATAGATAAGGGAGGGAAGGAAAAGAGTACTACTTACTTGTTGCATCCAATTAATTCATTGTTCAATAACTACAGAGTCCGTAGAGGACAGTTTCTGTCTGACACTTATCCAATTCATTGCGGGCTAAAGCAAGAAGACGGATTATCTCCTTTTCTTTTTAACTATACTCCAGAATATGCCATTAGGAAAGTTCAGGAAAATGGAGAGGGTTTGGAATTGAACGGGTTTACATCAGCTGCTTGTTTATGCGGATGACATGAATATGTCAGGAGAAAATTCACAAACTATCAGAGAAAACACGGGAATTTTACTAGAAGCAAGTAAAAGTTTGAAGTAGTAGTTGTAGTATATTTATTGCCCAGGCACTTGGAAGTTTTCCATTCACCTTCTAGCTTCGCAGTATAATTTAGAGTCCGAATCCAAAAGATTTGATGCCAAAGTTGGAGATTTTCGTAAATGTTTTTGATTCATCAAAGAGTCTTCTAGGTTACACAGGATGCATTTTGGTGAACCAAAAATTCCAATTTTAAACAGGTGTGCTACTAAACAGTGATGGCCAATTAGCATCCGAAATTTTGCTACTGCATTATATCGAAAAGAATCAGGTATATGTTTTTTTTCAGTAAGCAGTACTGACCAAGACTTATTATTACTGTTTTCTTGAAATTTCTTTAGAATTTTGATTTGAACTTGTGTTTGTATGAACAATTTGGCACTGTGATAAGATATCTTTTTAAAGGGTACTTGTAATACTTTAGTTCCTTTCTCTGCCAAACAATCTGCAATCTCATTGCCCATAATACCACAATGGGCAGGGATCCATTAGAGATACAGGTTTTTATTTTATTTTGCCAGTATATATAAGGATGATTGAATTTGTGCGATTTTGGAATTTGTAGGAATATTGATTGAAGCTATGGCTTGGATTGCAGAAATTGATTCGCTAAATATAACAGCATTTTTGAACATATTAATTTGATAAATAATTTGTGTTAACACCCTATTGATTGCTGCAGTTTCTCCATCAAAGTGAGTAGAAGGACTCCCTGTAGACAAATAAAAACTGAATAATTTGGTATATATTTCAGCCCCAGCTGGGTCATCATTTGAATATTTGGAGCTGTTTGTATAAATGTGTAACCAATCTGCGTTGGGGTATAATGTATTTCTAGTTTCAAGAGCAACTTGTTTTAATTAAAGTGTAGACGATTCTTCTCTCTTCAAATCCTTAATTAAATTTGTATTATAATTTATATTGTCATATTGTAATGGTGATTTAGGTAATAGTAACTTTTCTGATTTTAAATTAAACTTAAATACATCTCTTAGTTTCTGGATTGCCTGTAGAAACCCACTTTGAGTTTTCAATTTTCTGCATCTGAATTGATAGTTTGCCCAGTATGTGTCATGTATATGGGCATAAACGTAACCGTTTAAATGAGCACCAATAGGCGGTTCCATCACTCAATATTTAGAAAAGAAACGGAAAGACAACCAAAGACCTCGAATACTGTAATATCTTTGATGTCAAAAAAACAAGAGTTGGAGAAAGTTACATAAAGTAAAACTGCACGCATTGTATTCTTCACCTAACATAATTAGGAACATTAAATTCAGACGTTTGAGATGGGCAGAGTATGTAGTACGTATGGGCGAATTCAGAAATGCATGTAGAATGTTAGTTGGGAGACCTGAGGGGAAAAAGACCTTTGAGGAGGTGGAGACGTAGATGGGAGGATAATATTAAAACGGATTTGGGAGAGTTGGGACATGATGCTATGGATTGAATAAATCTTGCTCAGGATAGGGACCGATGGCAGGCTTATGTAAGGGTGGCAATAAACTTTCGGCCACTTGTAAATAAGTTCAATAACTGCAAGGTACGATAGGAGGATTTAACATAATCCATTAGAAGCATTGGAAAAGGAAACAAATATATACATATATATATGTATATATACAGGTACATTGAATTAAACAAATGTACCTTAGAAAGTGTACTCCATCTCAGAAGACCCTAGCAAGGAAATGGCATTACAGAAGACAAAGTTTACAAATACCAGTATAAATATCATCGTGTATACTGCTATGGAGTAACGGTTAGCATGTCTGGTCATGAAAAGAGTGGACCTGAGTTCAAATCATGTTTGCGACAAGTTAGCTGCTTGATATTTTTACTGGGATTTTCCCTCAACCCATTAAGAGCAAATGCTGGATAACTTTCGATGCTGGACCCTAGATTCATTTTGGTGCCATTATCACCTTCATCTCACTCAGATGCTAGATAACTGTTATAGTTAATAAACCATCGTATAATAAACCAATTAAAAAAATATCATTGTGCAAAATATATTATGTAGGCCTATCACTATGATTTTTTCACCTACAAAGAAAATTAAAAAGAAATGGTCTCTTACTGACATAAGCCTATATACGCACATTTCTAACTTTTCTGGCTATTTACACGATAAACACTCTAATGGTATACATTTAAATGCATAAAAAATTAAACAAATGAAATTTTATATAAAAGTAAAGAAACGATTTGCCATACAATAACATTTAATACATCATTGTTTTCCTCTAAATGAGATTCTGGCTCATATGTAGGTTACATCCATTGTCAGGCAGTACATCTCACTTGAGAATATGTGTCAGAGGAAGAACAATTTGTTTGTATGCATCAGAAGTCTGACTAGTATATGTAGCTAGTTGGCGATGTATGCACTGGAGGGGGAAAGGAATTGGCCATCCTACCCCATTATCTCCTGGCCTAGTTGCCTCATAAGTGGTGGTTTCTTGCTGTCACTTGTAAGGTTCAGACCTGTCTTCAGACAGTTGACTAATCAACAATATAAATAACAAAAATTAAACAATTCTTATATTGTTAGTAGAAAACTTAAAACATCTGACACATTTGGGTAACAAATTGGCAAAGCATATGCTGAAACTTCTTACCATTTGGAACAGTTTTTCCCAGGAGTCGTTTGTTACTGCACTGAAGATCGAGAGAAAGGCCCAACCAAATGTGTCAAAACTGGTGCAGCTATTAATAGGATTATCACCAAATCCTTGTAGACATACGTAACCAAGAGGACAATTTCTGAAGAAAGAAAAAAAAAAAGTTTCTTTAGCTTTAACAAACATGTAGGGTCGTATTCATAGACATTTTCAGCGCGGGATTTCGGTGGATGATCAGCGTTTTTCGTATTCATAAACCAGTGTCAGCGATAGGATATGATTTGAATTCTGTACAAGTAACCAGTGGATAGCCGGGGCTAGCTTAGTACGCTCGTAGCGCATGCTGCGAAATGTCTATGAATAGCACCCTAACAGATCTAGAAAGAATAAGTGTTCATGTTTCATATCCAAGCATAAATTAATCCTATATTAATCTCTGTAACATAAGAAAACAGACCTAACTCTGCGTGATATAAAATCAGAAAACACAAATTGTACTACATTGAAGCATTTGCTAAATGAGAAAGAAGAGAAATGGTAGATGAAAGTAGAATAAAATGTGGATGAGGAGGAAGAAAAGGAAGGCTAGAAAATACTATAATCAGGGCTGGGCAGTATTTTAAATACATGTACATTTGTATTTTGTAATTTGTAAGGATTTTCGAAAGTATTTTGCATTTTGTATTTAAATACATAAAATTGATGTATTTTGTATTTGAAATACTCAAAATACTTTTTTCTTCTTCTTGTTCTTCAAGTTTTGGATTTGGATTTGAAGAATGAACTTTTGTCTTATTTGCCTACCCATTTCAGTTGTGCTAGCCATACACTTAGTTTTCTTACCACAACTGATTTCCTTAATGCCATAAAGAAATCTCCAACAACATAAAGGATCCATCACCCAACACTTGCTAAATGTTTAGCATTATGGAATGCGTCTAGGAGAATTAAATACTTATAAATTATATGAGATGTCTTGAAATATTCATTAAAGTTTCTTTGCCCAACTCGGTGGAATTCTCTTTATGACTCAATCTCTCAAATATTGCAATTCAAACATGATATAAACAGTATATGTGAAAAACTGGGATTGCCAACCTTCAAAGATATTGAGTTTCAGTTCCTTGAAGAATATTGTGCAGTTTTGAAACCCATTGCCATAGCCCTTAATTTAATGAAAATGAGAAGACGTGCTATTACGGCCAACTTTAGTCCACATTAATTTCCCTTAAAAACAGATTACATATTCTGTTACCTAGTAATTTACGCCATCTATTCCAATAACTCCAATCCTAATAGGTTCACTTTCATCATGATTTAAAGTGATGTTTGATCTGATCCCAGAAGAAAATTGAGCTATTTTGGCAGCTTGCTCCACCCATCATTGAAGATGAGATGGCTACCTGACATTGCCTCACTAAATGATAAGAAGAGGATACAGAATATGTGTGTGAAATCAGCTGAGCAGTTGTCTGCTACATCTTTGGTCAGTTCAGACGATGAAAACAATTTTTATGTTTTCAACTCAAGTAAAACTGACTTTGAAAAGCAAAAAGAAAAGAACTTGTCTGCTGTGGAGTATGAGCTCATACAATTCTTCAATGGCAAAGGGACAACCCTGTGCACTCTAGAGAATTACCAACAGTGAAACAAGCTTTTATAAATATAATACAAGTTTGTGTTCCTCTGTGCCTGTAGAAAGACTGTTCTGTTTTGCAGGATTTATTCATTCACAAGCAAGGGGATCCTTATCTTATGAACATTTGAGGAACTGGTTGTTTTGAAAGGGAGCAGTAATTATTCATCTGTAGCATAATTTCATTGCTTACTGGGAAAAGGAAGAATGTTCAGTTACAGTGTTTACATAAAACTTCGAGGTAAAAATACTTTTAATGTTAATATAATATTTTAGATTTTCAGTGCGGTAATATTCTTATTTCTTTAGGCTTATATATTGTATCGAGTATACATTAATACAAATGTATTTTGGTTAATTTTTTAAAAGTATTTTGTATTTGTATTTCAAATACAATTATTTGAAGTATTTTGTATTTGTATTTGAAATACTTGAATGTCAGTATTTTGCCCAGCCCTGACTATAATGTTGATAAAAACGGCAACTGCCATAATTTCTCTATTTACTTCTTCTTATGGGTCCTCATGGCTATGGGAGAGGGGAAAGACTGGTCCAATTAGCATAGGAGCACGAGCTGAAGATAAGCAATTCATTCTACAGGAAAAGCGCAGCTTCCAAGTGGACCTGGCAGGTTCCAAATGGGAAAACGAGAAACGAGCAATAGCAATAGCCTCAGAGATATGCGAGACATGCAAGTGCTAAATGGACTGAAGTTTCATATGGATCATAGACTCCTTCGTGCACACATTAGGCTACTCAGAAGAAAACGCCATTTCACACCGAAACACAGACCAAATAAAGAAAATATCGACAGTAAGAAATACAGGATAGTATTACAATAGAAACTTTAACAAGATTATATCGCAGAATCACGAGTTCAGGCTCCCTATAACATCACAGAAGACAGTATCCTACAAGTTACGAACGATTCACAAGTCAGCAGAAACAATTATATTACTGGTTATTCTGTATGATTGTGAAACTTGGACTCTCACTTTGAGAGAGGAACAGAGGTTAAGTGTGTTTGAGAATAAGGTCCTTAGGAAAATATTCGGGGCTAAGAGGAATGAAGTTATAGGACAGTGGAGAAAGTTACACAGTGTAGAATTGCATGCATTTTATTCGTCACCTGACATAATTAGGAACATTAAATGCAGACGTTTGAGATGGGCAGGGCATGTAGCACATATGGGTGAATCCAGAAATGCATATAGAGTGTTAGTTGGGATGCTGGAGGGAGTAAGACCTTTGGGAAGGCTGAGACGTAGATGGGAGGATAATATTAAAAAGAATTTCAGGGAGGTGGGATATAATGAGAGAGACTGGATTAATCTTGCTCAGGATAGAGACTGATGGCGGGATTATGTGAGGGCAGCAATGAACCTTCAGATTACTTAAAAGCCATAAGTAAGTAAATAATTACGTAAATATGCACAATTCGAACACTAGATAATACTATTTACTTACTTAAGGCTTTTAAGGAACCCAGAGGTTCATTGCCATTCTCACAAAAGTTCGCCATAGGTCCCTATCCTGAACAACATTAATCCAGTCTCTACAATCGTATCCCACTACCTCAAATCCATTTTAATATTATCCCCCCATCTGCTTCTCGGCCTTCCCAAAGGTCTTTTTCCCCTCTGGCTTCCCAACTAACACTCTATATGCATTTCTGAATTCGCCCATACGTGCTACATGTCCTGTCCATTTCAAACATCCGGATTTAATGTTCCTAATTATGTCAGGTGAAAAATACAATCCTGCAGTTCTGTGTTGTGTAACTTTGTTCATTCTCCTAAGATAATATTAGTATATAGCAAATAATTATTTTATGAATGCATAAAACTAAAATACTGTATTTTATTAAACTTGACAGTTATTAAATTAAAAATTTTCCATCATAACCAACACTGGCCTTCTTAAGCAAAATCTCTTCGTGAATCTGCTCGTTTAGATCATGACTGCACTAAAATATGTTTCAGAATTTCTTCTCCTAATTGATAAACAAACATCGAAATGGCGTGGAACAATTTCGGAACTGTAATGTTGAAAAGATGTGAAGAAAGCAACAGGAAGGATGTGAATCGGAAGTTATTTTTTTAGACAAATACGTGGAGTTGGTTCCAAAAGTATCATTGTAGTTCATAAATAAACAACAATCTTATTAATTTATCCAGCTGTTTGCTGACAACATAAAGTCCACTATAGTTCACTGTAGTCTTTTCAGTTCTTATTTTTCACGAGAAATGAGGGGTATTTTAATTGGTGTTCATTATAGATGCCTGTTGCTAATAGCCAGAGTTGGGGTGTAGTCAATATATACTGCAGAGCTGTGTCTTCTGCAACTGGTACTAATGATTTTAATTTACTTCTTTTGTAATTTATGGATGGACAGTATAGAAGAATGTGATCCAGATATTCATCATGATTATTACACCACAGACAAGCAGGAGTATCAGAAAGGTGAAATCGGTGTAGGTACAATTGTGTGACAATGTGACCTATTCTGGCTCTTGTTAAAATGTTTGAACATGTCTGAGTAAGTTTTCATGTACATTTCCAGGTCATTTGGTTTCTTTTGTACAGAATGTAAAATTTTTCCTTTGTCAGAAGGCAGCCAATTGTTGATCCTTAGGTTTGTAAAATGAGACTTTACTGAAGCAAAAGCATTGGATAGAGATATCACTTGAAGAGGACTTGGTTGCAAATATGTTGCCTGTTTTGCAATGTTATCAACTTTCTCCAGGTATACCACAATGACTAAGTATCCATTGAAATGTTATTTCCTTTTGAAGTTTTTTCAGTTTACTAGTTGTTTCTTAATGAGAATAATTCTATGTGTTTGGTACATATTTGATTACATTAAATATAGCCTCCTTGGAGTGGTAAGTATGGAAATAGATTTTTCAGAAATTTGAGTAACACACTGAAGAGCAACATCAATAGCTGTCAATTCAGTGTCAAGAGGAGGATGAACATGGTATGAAGTAACTTTCTTGATATTTTGGAATATAATACCCTGCTCCTGATGTCCCATCATCAGGGTTTAGAGACCCATCTGTATAAATTTGAAGGTGATCCTTATATGTGCTGCAGGTTAGTTCCATGGCATCTAACTTAAGAATGTATGGAGGATCATTTTTGGAATGATTTCCTGGAATTTGTATACTATGTTCTGGAATCACCCATTTCCATGAAGGAATTTCATTCACAACTGGGATTTAGAAAGGAGTGTATCTGTGATATAGATTGGTATTTCTTCTTAACCCCCTCACCTTGACGTGGTGAGGGGGCTTAAACTTGTTGTTTAAGCAAACAAATAACTAAGAGGTATCCATAGTAGCTACATTAACTCCAACGCAGTCCTACTATATTTTTCACTATTTAAAGCTTATGATGAATGGAGTTCTTCAATGTAAAATTCTCTAGGGGTAAAAGAGTTCCTCAATGAATCTCCGGGTAGAGACTGCACTGAGAGATGCCAAGAATCATACTAAAGTACTTATTTGGAACTTATTTAAAGGATTTAAGTATGGCGTCAGTCCAATGCAGAAGCGAAATCCATTCTTTGTAATATATAGTTCATAGATAATGAACAATATAGTTTTGGTGAAGAAGAAGACATGCGTATCTCTCTAACTATATAGGTGAAAGTGTAGGAAATGAGAAGATATGAATAAAATAAGAAAAGGGTTAAATAGAATACAGTAACTAATGTTTAATTTCAATGTATGGTACAATATATTGCACATACCAGTATATGACAAATTATGAAATTTCAATACAACGAATCACTTCAGCAAATTCCTTTTCTGAATGTCTAAATATATAAGCAAATGAATGAAAAAAATGTATTAGAAATTTAATTTTTGTAAGTGAAGATAACAAAATAGGTATATTGTAACGAAATAAACAACAACATCTGCAAGACTCTCAACACAAGCCACACAAACCTAAGTTGAATTTGTTTGTTTATAAGACAACAGAGATTGTACATGTTCTTTCCGTGTATTTAAAATGAGATGCTGTAAAGCTAAATCATTTTCAAGTAGAGAAATAAAGATAAATAGGTATGATGTAGCAAGTAAGGTGAGAGAGGTCAGATTTAAGTGATGAAGTTACCTTGATCCTGATGTATTTCCACATAGAGTATACTTTGATGTATCATCTCTTATATACCAGTGAGCTATAACAGCAAGGTGCATATGTGTAACATTAACTAAATAGGTATATACAATAAAGTCTCGTTTAACCGAATTTGATGGGACCAAGGGTGATTCATTTAAACGAAAATTCGGTTAAACCAGAAACATCTTTACAGCTTTACGTAGTTCAGTATACTATAAACTGTACATGTTAATACTGAATTTCAACAATTCACTAAATTTTACTGATTGAACATCCCAAGAATTTCCAAATATAGTAATTCGTTCATAATTAAGAGTATAAATCAAATGTAGCATCTGTAAAATGCTAAAATCAAAATTTTATTTCACGTCATTGGGACTCAGTTAATTCGGAAATTCGTAAAACCGCGATTCAGTTAATCAAGAGTCTAATGTATTACCAAATATGTACAAGTAAGTTCTCAGCATTATTTACTGAAGGATCTAAAGTAAATGGTCACATTAACTTATGCACAAAGGCTGAAAAGATTTTCGAATTCGAAATTTGAGAATAAACAACTAATGTTTATGATTTTTTGTAAATCAGACATGTATTAGAAAAGACCGAGAGAATGCTGGTCATAACATATAGAAGAAGATCCATAGCAAACTCTGGATCTAATGCTTGAATGTAGAAGATGAAGTAAATTCTAAGGATACAGCCTATATCAAGAAGCTGAAATTTGTGGTCAGGAAAATTTCAATATTGATACATTCCAATTGCTTCTTTAAATGTAAACATAAAACATTCGGAATGCCTAAATTAAATCTACTGGCTACTTTACTAAAGATTCTAAATACGGAATCACGATAAAGTTATTGATAATACAATAAAATATCTAAAATTTCATATTACTGTACATGTAAAATAATTCATATTATTCATATTATACCTAATGCTATGTCTTTCAGCTTTAGATAAAATTAGATCATTTTAAAGGCTGCTTCAGAGAAGGAACTAAGATTTTTCTGCCTGACAATTACGAGTAGAATTGACAGAGTACTGCAATGCATAGGCCTATATATAGTACACAGTATATACAGTAAAATCCCTCGTATCCGCATCCAAATAACTGGCAATACCAAAACAATGGCACTTTTGGCTAGGCCAAAAAAAAAAAAAAAAGTCATTCATGCGAAAGAGAAGAGTCTGATGAAAATGTGAGTGGTTTTCGTAGATCGCACATGCTGCATATTGTGTTTGTGTGACCTTGCAAACAATGCGCAGAGATGATATCTTTCAATTTAAGACTAGAACTCGCCCGTTTCGAAGGGGTGTTGGATGAGTCTAAATACGAAAGTGTGACATTCTCTGTTCACAACGCATAAAAATTTCATTCGAGTGATGGATAGTAACATGGCTATTACCGCTAAGCGCTGCTGTTGCACAATGGATTCTGCGAAACGCAAGCGAAATGTTATTACGCTCAAATCATCGAGGTTATGAAAACTTTTAGTATTTTTTACGCTATTATGTAGTACAATAATTATGAACTGATGAATGTACTGTACATTACCGTATTTAGTACTAAAAATAAACATTGTACGTATTTCAAAACTTTATTTTTAATTATCTATATTAAAATTACTAAATTTCAACATGGAAAAAAAGTTTGTGTAGTACAGTGTGTCTTTATATATCTTATAAACGTATTTTCCAACTATCTGGCAAAATCAGTTATCCGGCACTGGCTTTGTCCCACAGTTGCTGGATACGAGGAATTCTACAGTACTTATAATCAGGCTTAGGATTCAGGAACTTTAGCAAATAATGTACGCACAACCTGAGTATATAGTTCCTTGTACATAATAGACAGACATACTGTGAATGTAAACAACGACGTTAATGTGCTTCGTTATATTCTACTGTTAATAGTACAATCTAGTGATGGTGGAAAATGAAGTACGATTCATAACTCACAAGTTTTCATGTCCCTCGGCGACGTTGAAGGTGTAAGAGTTACAATGAACAACCATGTACATACTTGCAACTAGTTTGAAGAAACTGTTCACTATGAACTGAAAATACATTGTGATGACCTGAGTTCGTTTCGTAGGGAGAGACCGAAGAATACTGTATCTCTGATCATGAACCAGATTGTATACTAACACACAGGTAAACAAAACTCAATGCGCTACCTCACTCCATCTGTATTCCATTGCACTGTAACTTTACTTCATTCTTAAGTGTCTCCGATCCTAAGCCTGCTTATGATAAAATATACAAATTGTTGCATAATATGCAGAATAGCAACAGCATACGTAACTTAGGAAAAATAATTTTCTTATACCCATGTTAACATTTCCCAGATTAAATATCTGTTGTAAGTGGCGTGGTTTTACAATGGACAAGAGAGTTTTGAAATGGACAAAGCATAAATTAGAAAATGCTAATGAAAAAAGTCTTCAAAGACCAGATATAAATATAAAAGCTTATAACTAACTCAGTCTCAGAGACAATACTGGGTTTTATTTTGTGCTATTGTGGTTTCTGACATTACCTCAAGAATGCAATAATAAAATTGAGTAGTAATGGATTTGGACAAGATTCACCTCTGACAAATTAGAAGTGAAGAGACTTAACAGAAAAAAAACCTGGAATGAAATCATGGCTATTATTGAAATAAAATTTTATTGTTTGTGGATGAAGATGTTACTAGAGTACACTTTAAAGGTATCCTATTTCTTTCAGTTTTCACTGCCATAATTCTACTAATTCCCCAGTATCATCATTATTACTACACTATAATGAAATAAACCAGTACAGGACATAATATATTGTAGAAAATAGACACACTACAACCAGTGCTATCATGGTAAATTTTTTCTTGGCCATACACCCTCGCCATACCAAATAATCACAATGCTCTACATGATGCATTTGAATAAATTTTATTTTGCTAATATGACTTTTTTGCTGACATTCTAATAAAAACAATATGTAATACAAAATAATACATGAAAACAATAGCAGCTATCTTACAATTGAACAACAAATTATGTAATGTCCCAAATAGCCTTTTCTTGTAGAATAGGGGCATCAAGATGAATAAAATTCTTGAACATGTATCTGTGGCAGTACGGAGACTTTTCAACCATTCTTTAATGTGTGACTCTGGATTCCAGTGTTGTAGAAGTGGACCATTTATACGGATGAACATAAGTGGTAATATATTGGGAACAGTGTTGCCAACTCAAGTGTATGGGAAGTCGCCATATGTAATTCAAAAAGTAGCTAGAATACGTATTTTCGATAATAAAATTTTCGCTTTTCTCGCTGGAGAGTGCTGAAAAAGTCGCTAAATTTAATTTACCAACACAGAAGTTACGAAAAATTTGTTGCTAAAATCTGCCAAAAGTCGCCAGATTTGCTGCCAATGTCGACGTTAAAATCGATATTTGATAGCCGATGGATAATTCCAACCAACTACAATGTTTAAACGGAAGAAATGTTTGGCTGAATTAAAAATAAGACAATACAATTTGTAAAAGAAGCGTATGGGTTCGATTTTTCTCTTGCCTATACGGCCTCTCAATAAAAAAAACAGGTGGTCATAAGCCGTATGCTCTCGTATGGCCTCCATGACAGCACTGATTACAACTATACAGCTGAAAAAAAAGAAAAAAAAAAAAACATAACAAAGAAGAAAAAAGTCTCACACGAATAATCGGTATGTGAAAATAGGAAACTGCTAACAGTAAATTTCATATGAACTTTTGGACAGTTTTACCGGGGGAAAGGGGGGGGGGGAAGGAAGAGCAACTATTTATTGGTTGCAAAGCTGAGTTATTGCGTCAGTAATACAGGTGTTGACTGTGTTCAACACAAATCATAAACTACTGGCAGCTACATCTTGAAAATAAATTTTGTCCATTATATTCTTCACAGATTTTCTCACAGACTACTTAGAAATGGCTAATTAAGTAATTACAGGTCTACTTACCCTTATTACTGTAAAATTCAAACCAACTTTCGTTCATTAAATTTCCCGAGTGACCATCTCGAGGGAAATTCTTCATACACTTCTGTGTGAGTCTTCCCATATACAACTGAAGTCCCAACACAGCACACACAGCGAGTGATATTACAAACAAAATTACTACTGTCGACAACTTCATTAAGGACTCAAAGAGAGCATAAACGGTCAGCTTCGTACCTAGAATCAATCAAACATGTGAAATAAATATACAGCATTCTTAGGTAGAAAGTAAAGACATTGCATTTTCTTAATGAAAATTAAGCTAGATTTTTATAGCAGCAATTACCACTACAGTGCACACCATGATTAATTACTCTTATACCATTAAGTACGAGAAAAATTCGTACCGGCACCGGGAATCAAACCCAGGACCTCTCAGCTATGCGCGCTGAGTGCTCTCTAACCAACTGAGCTATGCCGGGACCCGATTCACGACGCCGGCCGAACTCCTCTCGTAGTATCCTGGGTTCGATTCCCGGTGCCGGTACGAATTTTTCTCGTACTTAATGGTATAAAAACAAACTGACTAGTCATACTAGTCGAGCAAAATATAATGAGGTGGGCGAGACCTCATTCATATTTGATACATAATTACTCTTAGTAATAAGCTCGTACTCGCTCAGTCTGGGTATTAAGTTAACAGTGGTAGAGATTAAACTTGTTTCAAATTTAAATATTTTTCGTCTAAGCAGGTATAGTTCTAATACATTTTAAGATATTTTAATATGCCTTGTGAAAAGATAGCTTGAAAAATACAGAAAAAATAAAGAAATACATCATTCCAGGGCAGACAATGTACATGTTATCTATCAACTGATCTTGAAATGTTAAAATTCATAAACAATATAAAAGAAAAAGCTATATAATTTTCTGACACTTACAGTTTTTGCATACAGAATTAGATAACTCCTATTGCTATTGCCATTGTTATTGTTCTCTATTACAGACATGAGGGTCAAAGACATTGTCATTTGAAATAGGCTATGTAAGCTTACTTTCAGAAGAGAGAAGTCCTATGATATTCACGAAATTTTCACTTTTATGCTCTCTTTCAGCTTCAAAATGGCCACGGAAAGAAAGCTGACATAAAGCTATTGTACTGATATATTATTATAGTCGAGAAATGATAGCTTTAGCTTTTTCATGACAATGACAATAACGATGACGAAGTAGAAGAACAAAAATATAAGTTAAATTGGTTACCCTTTACCACAGCAGAAGTACATTTATCTTAAAAATCTGCGAAATATGCTAAACAATATAGTAATTAATATTGTACCTTACCTTTAATTACTTTCAAAGAACGAAGAATTTTCAGCAATCGGATGGCATCTAAATCTCTGACATGTAGAATCATGGACATATAACTGGAATTAGAAAAAACAGAAGTTAGATAACATTATCAGACAGTACTTTATAATACTTCTTTAATAGAAAATCTACGACTTAAACATCATTATGGAATCTGAGGCTGCGTTCAGGCATGAGTTCGAATGCTGCTTAGACTGATTACTTGGGTGGATTTTTTCTGAGGCGAACATCAGGTATTACAAAAAATTCTCAGGCTCATCAATTCCAAGAATAACCTCGCAGCTGACAGAGCGTCGTTAAATAACCAATTTAAAAATCTTTATGGTACTGTTTGATGTTTGTTATTTTTTTCCAACATAATTATTAACACACCCTGATGTATATTATTTATTTTCTTTACAACAAATAAAGTTGCAAAATATATTCAGGTTAAGTTTGAATGTCAAATTTTATAGTATAATTCAATATCTGCGTCTAAGAATAGTAAATGGCCAAATCCTGTTCATTTATAACACTGACATTAGAAAGAAAGAAATGGTCAGAATAATGCACTTGCTTTACCCCATACAAATAACCACTAAACTCGTAAAAAAATTCGATTACAAGGTAAGGAACCTGTTACTGTCTAGCTTCAGTACACACAACTTATTCCCAATGAAAAAAATTGGTAGTTTGTGGGAGAAGTAGGAGTGCCAATAGTTTGTGTGTTATTTTGAAGGTACCATTACAACTACCGGTAGGTACTAAAAATTTAATTGACAAAGATATTTTATACAGACAATGTAAGTGGATCGACATAATCACTAGAGAGTGTAGTTTTTTGTTAGCATTAGTTAAAATTTTAATTAAACTGCTTTCATAGCATCCACCACATTTCACACCTTGTGTTCATTTCCTGTTACCTTTGTATCTTACTCGACGAAATTAGGAGCAGTGAAATTTTATTTGCTGTTGTTAATTAATGCTGAGTTTTTGGCAATACAGCCATTAACTTCCTGCTCTCCAGTATTTCTCACACACAATGAGTTTAGAGGAAAAGGCTGGACATTGCTGAAGACGATTCTGATCCATTTCTTCCTGAAGACTGCACAATGGACAATTTTGTTCAAGTGTTTTAACAAACAATCATGCTCTGTGAATAATCGAAGAGATGCAACTCCATTTTTCCTAGGATACTCAGGAATTGCATTTTGTTGTACATTGAGACACTCCTAACTTTCATTGCTTGAAATTTCAAGAAAATGGTATGATAATTATTACACCCTGATATTTTGAGTTGATTAATCTTTTAACTGTTGAAAATGATAAAATTGACATGGATATAATACCTATGAAATAGAATTACTACGTGCATTGAAGTATTTTGAATGTTCTAAAATCAGTATTGAAAGACAAAGTCAACAATATAGTTAAAGTAGTTTGTATGAAGCTTAAAAGATAACAGTTCTGTTCTTCATGATGATTTAGAAAACACATTAGTAAAGTTCTGTTCAGAAATTGATAGGCCTACTTACTTTTTATTGATTAACAGTTGAGGCAATTAAATTATAATAATGAATTGTCTCCAATATCCATTTGCAAGATAGTGAGTTGAAATCGTTTTGATCATTCAAGAGGTGACATCCCAACGATGACTGAGAAAACCGCAATCAACTTCAACAAGTCAAATTCTAAATACTATACACTGGGATAGAACTGGATAATTTCCTAGAAGACAATGCTCACGGGAAGAGAGAGTTTGTAATAGAGAATTTGGCTATGGAACTAATTTCGTCATAGGTGACGTCATAATCATTATAAATCTGTGAAAATAAATTATTTTATTCTCTTCACTTTCCTTCACTTTTTCTCTCCTTTCCTTTCTTCTCTACCCCTGTCCTTTTTATGCCTGTAATTAAGTTACATTTATTTCATATTTTCTTAATTCTATATCTAATGTCTAATGTTACATATTGTAATTAGGCCAATTATATTTTTAATTTTATTACCTTAATGAGAATCAAACCACAGTAAGTCTCTTTCTTCAGTCTCCATACATGTTCTTTACCAACTGAGCTATTAGAACGAGTTGAAAGCTGATAAGAATTTGTCATATTATTTATATATCGGTGTATTAATACTTGCTCTACCTGCAAAGATGATTTTCATTTCATATACAATAATACCGGGAGCTTGGTTCCCCTGTAACCCTCCATTATAGTTTCACCATAACCTTTCTATATTATGCCTAAACCGTAAAAAAAATCGACATAATAGTCTACATAACAAACATAGATATGAGTATCATTATCAAAAATAATGCCTACGATATGTAAAAGTGACAAAGGCGGCTTCCACACAATTACCACAACATAAATATTTTTAAAACTAAAATAATACTACTAAATAATTTATGCTAATGGTGCTGGGGTGAAACATTATAATCTATTACGACACACGCACACACACGGCATCACTTACCCTGAAGTTAATAATATAAAGTCGAGGCAGTTCCATGAATCTCTAAGGTACGTGAATGGCTCAAGAACGAACCCTCTTGCTATCACATTAAGCGCCATTTCAAGTGAGAAGATTCCAATGAAAATAAAACTGAAAGAAAATATCACAGATACAAATGCTAATAACCATTTAAAAATTGGTGTGCATTTTCGCGTGCATTGTATTAGAAGTACACTATTATTTTGCAATGCTATGTTATTCTGCAGAAGGGAAAACTTAAGCAATGAAACATTTTGGACATGAGGTTCTGTAAAATTCTTAATAAAGCAAATAATAGTGTGATGTTAAATATAATACAGTAAAACCTCGTTAATATGCTCCCGCTTGTAACATTATTCCGTTCATTACGCTAATTTTATACGGTCCCTGAACATTTCACATATAATCCTGCATAATGTTACCCTCTTGCAATGCTTCCAAATTCTGCTTGTGGTGCTTTTTTTGGATTGGAAGCGAGTAAAAAATTGCGTATAAATTGCAAAACTTGTAATGTTTTAAAAGCATGATGAAAAATACGAGAATGTTGCTGTGACTGTACTGAGGGTCACTGCACCACTAGTGCAACAAAGAAATTTCAGTCTCTACCTGAAAAAACTCCCCGGTCAGCACTGTCGGAAGTTGTATTTAGAGGCACTTTCCTTTGTATGAAAAGATTTTTACAACTCAAAAGTCTCTTTGTCAATACATTCCTGTCCTTTCTGTAAAATTTAGTCATTCTTTGAATTCTGTGGAGTGTGCAGTAAGTTTGATAGTGCAAAATGGCAAAGCGAAAATCTCCATCTATAAGTGAAAAATTACATGAATGTTGCTCCTAGTAGTGTATCAAGTGAAGTTATCTATAGTTATTTGAACTACATAGAGAATGTTATCAGTACAAACACATGGCACACAACAATCAAAGATTTTTTTCATATGAAATTAGCTCTTATTTGCATGTTGCACTATAACTAATGCACAATATATGTTTCTTATGAAATGATGTCTAAATTGTTTTCTTCATTTCATAAATCATTTCCCGTCTATAGCACTGTCCTGCATAATACTTTAAGGCCATAGTCCCTTGATGAGTGCATTAATGGGGTAATACTGTAATCTAATTTTTTTAACGTCTTTTCTTTCTTATATAGAAGAGACGGTCCATTATTAATATGATGGGCATTCAAACATTAGAGAATTTATTTATTACATCAGGAAAATGGCTGAGCTTTTCAGAGATGAGTTGTTGCTAGAATCTCCAAATAGAACTGACAAAAGTTTTTGTGAATTCTGCTGATATGACAGTGTGATGGAATGCTAGATAAGGGTAATAACTAGCAAAAATGAATTTCAACATGGCGGCAAATGACTGGATTCCACGCTTTCAGGGACAGTGTTCTTTTACATGTCATAAATCTAAGGCACATACTGCGTGTTCAGTTCAAAGTGTGTCATGGCTCGCTGTATGCCGTCATGTGGCTAGCTGATGAGCCTAGAGAATTCAATCTTCCTATACTTCCGCAGAGGCGTATTACCTAAATGCGAGAGAGTTGCCTAACAAGTACGGTGTTCATTCTGAAGTACGCAGAGTCCATAAGAGTCCGTCGATACCCACAGACTCTGGAAGTACATACCGGTATGTGCGTTAACGCCGGTAGTGGCAGGAATGTGAACTGTTTGGAAACACGTACTGAGGTGAGTTTTTTTCCTTACTGTCGGGATATGGCGAGAGGGTTAAGACGATTACGTACGTATTTGTTGACATTAACTTGGACGGTCAACATGGACACAGAACATTTGATTTGTGTTGTGGAATGTTGCGGTATGCAAAGAATGATAACAAATACCCTGAGTACGACTTGCCCGCGCAAAACACAGTTCGAAAGAGGTTATGGTAGCACACAGACTGTACAGACCGCCATCTCTTGCTACGACGTTCAAGTTATACTGTACACGTTCTCAAGTTCAGATTGAACGCCTTGATTAATATGCAACTTCTCTGACATAAAAGTTCAAACTCACTTCAAATCGCTGACTCACAACAGTGACGTCATGACACACTTTGAAATGAACACCCAGTATTTTTCAGTTTTACTTTATTAAAAATGAATCATCCTCGAATCAACTGAAGCCACAAAACTCAGTCTAACAACAATATGGGAACAACTCGACCACCAAGAATAATATTAAGGAATGAATTAAGGTATATTTAAAAACTATGGCCAGACATTCATTTAGTGATTTGTTTGAACAAAATTTCAGAAATAATGATTACTTTGGTATCGTGCATAATTTTGTCTTCATATTAAATAACTTACCTAAAGAATTGCCTTATAAAATCTACAGGCTGCGTCAATACTATGCAGTTGCTAACAATGATAATGTCAAGAAAAAGTGAAAATAAAGGATGTGTCACAATGAAAATGGCAGCTCTTCGGTTAGTATTGAATGGATCCAGAAACCACAAGGAATTTGTTGCACTGAACCGGAAAATACATTTTCTTTTATTTATCACCACAAACGTCTGAAAAACAAAGAAGAAAAAACATTGAAAGTACTCAGGCTTCAGTCTAAAAAATATAAAATAATAGTAACATTAAATTACATATATAGCATACTTTTGTTTCATATGGATTACAGGTTTAAGTATTTTATAAAAACATTTTAATTAGCTTTATTTTTGTGTAAATTGTGATCAATGGCAATTTCTGTATTTATTTCAAAGTAATTTTATTTTTACCAACTTTCTTTACGCTTATGAGAAATGTTAATGTGTAATAGTACCCATGATCTAAATACACGTTATGCAAATTAGGCACTTCCTTACTGTAAAATTCATATATTAGTCAATACAACTCCTATGAGACATAACACTGTATTATTTGCAACTGTCTTACTCCACATCCTTTTTGTTTGTTAATTCACAAATAGCTAATTAAATAATGACTATATGTCTATACTTGAAAGAAATCATCTTTCCCCACATGTTCGCCTACTAAGATGACCTCATTTAATGTTCATTCAGATGATATTACTCGTAAATGCTTAAATGTATAAAATATATTGAATAATGTTGATTAAGCAGCTGGCTGGCAGACTGATACAGGGATGCAGGAAAGTTGCATTTTCATACCATGCCATGAATGCTGCAAACAAGAATATTCGCGAAAATTTCGAAAATACTCTGGTTGGCAAAAAAAATCACTTTGTAAATACCATAATGGAGTCAATAAACAACAACAACAATATGCAAAAGGAATTTTTACATTAATATACTGGTATTTTATGACATAGTAATATAGTGGCCGACACAGAGATGAAGTCATATAAAATGCACCCGCAATACACAGCAAAGTGGAAAGTGGGAGGGAGAGGATATCCAAACTGCTTGAATGAACACCTGAGGACTAAGGGAAAGCAGATCATGCCCTATCCGCCCTGCTTGTGTATTAAGGGTCTGACTAGCAAGTCACGAAATGCCGACCACTGGACTACAGTAATGTATTAGGACATTTGAAAAAACGTGAATCAACAATTTTAGTGGTGATCATTTGGAGGTTATAATGTTACAGAGAAACTGTTGTTATACAGGGAATACCTTTTAACTGTCCCGGAGAGTTGGAATTTCCCGGTTGTGGCAGCAGAACAACTGTCTCCCACTATGCATGCACCCACTGTTCGACTGGCAGGCAAACAATGCACAGTTATTTGTACTTATCCAACTCATATTTTATGCTCAAAATGTCCTCCGAATTGACTGCTACACATTGCTGACATCTTCTTATACAATTATTATTAACTTTCACAAGTTCAGTCCACACCTGTGGAGTAATGGTTAGCGCGTCTAGCCGCGAAACCAGGTGGCCCGGGTTCAATTCCCGGTAGGGGCAAGTTACCTGGTTGAGGTTTTTTCCGGGATTTTCCCTCAACCCAATACGAGCAAATGCTGGGTAACTTTCGGTGTTGGACCCCGGACTCATTTCACCGGCATTATCACCTTCATCTCATTTAGACGCTAAATAACCTAAGCTGTTGATAAAGCGTCGTAAAATAACCTACTTCACAAGTTCAACAGCACTGATTGACTCCATTTCAGCTCTTATGTAGTCTTTTACGATCATTTATTGAACCTGTTTCTTTGAATTTTGTTAGCTAGATTTTTTATTGTTTTTACACAAGATATGGGTCTGGAAATTTCTGTCAGAACTTGCGTCGCGTTTTCACACAAGAGTTTCTGTATTTTATGTAAGTATTATAATGCTCATGTAATGAAAATGGCATTGGAACTAGACACTTCACACACTAATCACTAACTTCACACAAATAATTATGCACAGCTCAGAAACTAAAGCGCATTGGAGTATGCATTCACTCCATATGGCAGTCAGTCTAGCACTGAGACCGCCAACCAGGAACTGCGTCATCAGCGTGTTAGTCACAAGGTCGCCTGGGAGCGGGAAGCGGCAACTCTCTAGGACAGTTAGAAGATATTCCCTGTATAATTCAGCATGTTTAAATTCTTCAAATAATAATATTTTAAAAATAAATTAACTGTAGATACTGCCCTAAACTGATGTTAAGCAATTATAAACAATGGAGCTTCATTAAAATTCAAGTTGCATGAGGAAAAAACACAACTCAGTGCTCTACTCATTTATGCTGGCATTATATTATACACGACCACAAGCCTTTGAGAAGAAGCCTGTTGTGTTGCATGATTATGTTCGCTTATTTTCATTTGCCCTTCACACATAGATAAAATAAAAACAGGTTTCAGCTAAAAACGCTATTTTTTTAAAATAATTAATGGTATAAAATGTTGTTTTTAAGAACATTTTTGTTATAAATTAATATTATAATTTCACACCTACAACTACTGGCTATATAAAACCATTAAAATGGTATACTTACTGTTAGTATACTTTCATTCTACAATGCATACATTTTATCTTTACTACAGATAAAGAGCAGACACAACAGTGCACAGTGCAGCTGTACACATGTGAGTGAGAGGAGATAAATGCATGCGCTACGTAATAAAATGTGAATTAATATTCTGGGGAAACTCATCTGAAGCTAAAGATGGGTATTTTTGTTTTACAAATAAAGCTCTAAGGATGACAGATATGCATAAAAAGATACTATGTACAAAGATTTTCCAGCTTTCAGAAATATTACATTCTTTCCCTGGTGATGTTTTATATTAAAAACCGAGATATATTTACTACTAATCAAAACATTCATAATTATAATAAAAACACTAATCAGATCTCCAGGTACACTCTATTTGTCTAAAAAAAAGTTCACTCTTCACATGTATTACGGTCTTTAATGGACTGCCTAATTTACCTTTGAAGGACCAAGAGAATAGGTTCAGAAATTAATTAACAAAACTTCTGCATATTGATACTTTCTATTCAAATGATGAATTAATTGTTTATGCTTGTAAATTCAATTAATCTGTTTGCTATGGCTTGTAAATTTTTATATGACTTTCATTTTTTTCCATATTTCAAAGCTGCAATGCTGATGGAAGATCTATGGAATACAATTATATATATAAAAAAAAAAATTAAATTAAATGTTAAAAATGATTATATTTGCTCGTGGGATTGCTACACTCGTTTTACAAACTTCCCCATTTGCAAAATAAAATATTTTAAACACTTTTATTGTAAGTAACTACTATTAAATTTAATAATATTGCTACATATATTTTAACAGAGTTTACATAATAATATCGACAAATGATTGGCAGAATACAAAACTATTTACTCACTTTCTGAAATTCGTAGAAGCTGTCAATTTCTTCCACTGGAGAGGAAATTAGCTCTGAAGGGAAATTTGCATGGGAACGAAATGGAAGATATTTTCCTTCTTGTAATTCGTGATGTAGCTCTACTGGATCTTCATCATAATAACAATTCTGTTCAGCATAAATTCAAAACACTTTCTATAAAAAAATACTCTCACACAATGAGGAGGACAAGTGGCCAGATTTTATCAGTCACAGTAGCAAAAGGGAAGAGGGATAGGACAGAACTAGAGATAGCCAGTAGCACAAGCAGGAAAGAGAGATGGAAGAAGAGAAATTTAGCTTCAGAAAAGGAAAAGGTACGAGATATGCAATTGGACTGCTGTGGACAATCGGCAAAAGATACCAAGAGAAAATAAAGAAGTGAATATAATATTTGTGGACTTGAAAAAGGGGTTTTAACAGAGTAAACTAGAATAAACTTCTGGGGATCTTGAAGAAAATTCTTGTGGATTGGAAACAGAGGAGGCTATTCAGTTATCTTTATAAGAAACAATGAATCAAAGTCAGGAGAGGGGAGGAAATATCAAAGGAAAGTGGAAAAGGGAGAGGAGTACCCTGTTCAACATGCACTTGGAGGATTTAGTGAAGAACTGTTTTCAGAACGTGAGAGGGGTGATAGGAGGAAGAATAAAGTCCATAAGATTTACTGATGATATGGCATTGTTAACATAAGAGGAGACGATACTAAGAGATATGCTACTGGAGCTGAGTGACATCTGTGAGCAGTATGGGATCAAGATAAGTGCAAACAAGATGAAGACCATGGTTATTGGTAGAAAAATGAAGAAGAGAAACGTGCGAATTCGAAATGAGGCAGTAGAACAAGTGGACAGCTTCAAATACTTGAGGTGTAATAAACATACAATATATATATATATATATATATATATATATATATATATATATATATATATATATTGTATGTTTATTATCTAACCCATGAACACTGTTTTAATTGACCTTACATGTGTGAGTTAAACTTGAAGTGTGGTATAGTAACATGAGCTGCTCCAAGGAAGTCAAAAAGAGGATAGCAATGACAAAGGAAGCTTTTAATAGAAAAAAGAGCATCTTCTGCAAACCTCTAGAAAAATAACCAAGGAAGAGATAGTGAAATGCTTTGTGTGGAGTGTGGCATTGTATGGAGCAGAAACATTAACATTATAACGAAGTGGAGAGAAACGATTAGAACCATTTGAAATGTGGATATGGAGAAGAATGGAGCATGTGAAATGGACAGACAGAATAAAAATGAAGCTGCACTAGAAAGAATGATACTCAGACTGACCAGAAAGAGAAAAAGAAATTGACTTGGTCACTGGTTGAGAAAAAACTGCCTACTGAAGAATGCATTGGAAGGTGAACAGAAGAAAAGTTTGGGGTAGAAGAAAATACCAGATGACAGACAACATTAAGATATATAGATCGTATGCGAAGATTAGGAGGGAGGCAGAAAGTAGGGAAGATTGGAGAACACTGGATTTACAGTGAACAACTTGCCCTTCGGCAGAAAACTATGAATGAATGAATAAAATCACGTATTTTGTGTTAATAATAAAATTGGAAAAAATATTTGTCTGTAATAAAAGTCCAAATATAAATTATAATATAAATTTAATTAAGGATTTGAAGAGAGAAGAATCGTCTACACTCGAATTAAAACATGTTGCTCTTGAAACTATAAATACATTCTACCCCGAAACAGATTGGTTACACATTTATACATTCAGCCCCAAATATCAAAATGATGAACCAACTGGGGCTGGAATATATTCCATATTATTCAGTTTTTATTTGTCTACAAGGAGTCCTTCTACTCACTTCGATGGAGAAATTGCAGCAATCAACAGGGCATTAACACAACTTATTTATCAAATTAATATATTCAAAAATGCTGTCACGGACAGGAGAATGTGAATTCGATCATGTGCAATGTTCAAAACATACAGAGGTGAGACTGCCTGGAGAGAAATAAAAAATAGGTTGCAGCTGCCAAATTATTCTTCAAGGAACGACCACTCACATAAATTGAGGGAAAGAGACACAGGACGGACACTGGATAGTTTTCTTTTCTCAATCATAGTATAAGGGACTGGAATGCTTTACCTGCAGACTTACTAAAGGCTTTACCAATAACCAAAAATGTATTTAAAAATAGGCATAAGAACTTCACTACTAGACGGTAGTATATTATGTACACTATTTAAAGGGTGTAATTGATGTTTTGTTATTTGAAGTGTTGTATCTGTGGGGAAGTCTGTTGTGTCAGTGAGGTGTGTTTGTATCAGTGAAGTTTTATAGTTTACAGTGGGTGGTAGTGCAAAGTATTCGAACAATGAAATGTTTTTGAAGTGTTAGTGAAATCAGGATATTGTCAGTGAAATGTCTCGCAGTTTCTGTGCAGTGAGTGAGTTGACAGCGAAATAAGTGTAGTGCTGAAAGGTACTTATGTATGTATGAACATATCATACTCGTGGGTTTTAGTTCGAACTTAAGGTTAAGATACAAATTAGATTTGCTTTAAATGTTATTTTAAGTGATCATGCTTCATTTAATTTAAAAAGCTCCTTGTTATTATTATTATTATTATTACTATTATTATTATTATTTATTACTTACTTAGTTACAAATGGCTTTTAAGGAACCCGCAGGTTCATTGCCACTCTCACATAAGCCTGACATCAGTCCCTATCCTGTGCATGATTAATCCAGTCTCTATCCCACCTCCCTCAAATCCATTTTTATATTATCCTCCCATCTACGTCTCGGCCTCCCCAAAGGTCTTTTTCCCTCCGGTCTCCCAACTAACACTCTATATGCATTTCTGGGTTCACCCATACGTGCTACGTGCCCTGCCAATCTCAAACGTCTGGATTTAATGTTCCTAATTATGTCAGGTGAAGAATACAATATGTGCAGTTCTGCACTGTGTAACTTTCTCCATTCTCCTGTAACTTCATCCCTTTAGCCCCACATATTTTCCTAAGAACCTTATTCTCAAACACCCTTAATCTCCGTTCCTCTCTCAAAGTGAGAGTCCAAGTTTCACAGCCATACAGAACAACCGGTAATATAACTGTTTTATAAATTCTAACTTTCAGATTTTTTGACAGCAGACTAGATGACAAAAGCTTCTCAATAAGTATATGCGCCGTTTACGACCATTTTAGTCTTATGTCATAAATACAGGACCCTGCAGGAATCATAAGGCCAGCTCCTACTTAGCGAAATCGAACTGAGTCGAATCGAAAAGTCTGCTGCTCCTCACATCTAGTGGATTCGAACCGAACAGTATTTTTGTGTTTTGTCATACAAAGATTTATTAATTTTTCTTCATTCATATTAAATTGTGATTTCTGTATATGTACTATTTCAGCAACAACTTTCAATAGTAAACAAATTAAGCTGCCAAGAATGTATGTGGTTCATTTGTTTCTTCATGAAGGCTTCATGAGAACTTACGATCATAACCCAAAACAAGAAATTCTGTTCTGGCAATGAAATAAATATTCTAGCTCCTGAATTCTGTTCGATTCGACACGCCATGCCACTTTCTGCTATCTTCCATTTAAATACATTGTGAAGAGAAATTCTGTTTGATTCAATTCCGCTAAGTGGGAGTGAGCCTTTAGCTGTCTTCCTTAGGGATGGGGTGAGTCCATCTGTTTTGTGTTTGTCCTGTGTTATCTTAGGCCTTGATCTTATCCAGTGTACATATCATGAGGTACGTAAAGGAAATTCAAAACACAGTTACGAGAATGAGTGCTGCTTAGTAGTAAAGAAATAAACGACTTCACTGTATTATTACAAGTGAGAAAGTCTCTTTAAGTAATGTGTGTATTAATTCTACATACTATCTCATTAGGTACTTAATAAGACTAGTACCGGTACCTCGGATTTTGTCTCCTCCTTCTGAAGTTTATTACTAATTCTGACTTCAATAGCTGCCAATGATTCCCGTGTAAAAGGATGAAATTGATACTTTTTATCTTCTAAAGCTTTTGAAAATGGGAATGACATTGTTACTTTAGTATGCATTATTATTGTTTCTTCTTGCTAACAAAATTGTTCCTCATTGCTGACTTGTTCCATCACACTCGTACCCATTAGTTATATAGGTCTCATTTCTGGAAAAAAAAAAAAAAAAAAAAAAAAAAAAAAAAAAAAAAAAAAAAAAAAAAAAAAAAGTTCAGATTCTTTTCAGTAACACATCATCATATTGATCATTTATCTGCTTGAAGCAAAAAAGAAAACACATTTAATATTTTTCTTTATGTTATAGGCCTACACCAAAAATAAAATGGAAAAAAAGTTATGTATAAGAGTAATAATTTTAAGTGAAGCCAGTATGATACCCTAACTCACAATTTACTAAATCATCTCAGCGAATGTCCCCAGCGTTTCTGTCAGCTGACCAGTGGCAGGTCTTCCCCCTCTCTTTCGCTACTACTATTGCTTAGAACTGTATCTTTTTAGCATTGTTGGTCATTAAACATTTGGTGTGGCAATCGTGGAAACTTTGAGAATGTACCCATCAATGTAAGAGCAAAAATGTGATACCAGCAGGATGCTGCCACATTTTACAAGACATAATACCGTCCATGAAGCAATCTGAAAGGCCCCTTCCTCTAATAAGATTAGAAAAAAATCAGCGTTTACAATTATTGAACCATTTAATAGAAATTAACTTATAACACTTTATGTGGGCCATTTTGAATATCAAAATGAGGATTTTTTTTACAGTTTCTGCCGACATAAAAAAATCACATTCATATAAAACGTAATTAAAATAAATAACGAAATTCCACAGGAAGTAAAAGGAATTAAAATACCTACTCTACAGTAAACGCAAAGTGACACATTTCCCAGACAGAAAAGGTTAAAAATGTAGTTTTTTTTTTGTTTATAATATAGACTACAGGTAATTCTATGTAAGCAGTATACCGGTATTGTAAAATGTTTATAATTATCACTGTTAACAATACTGCACACAAATTCACTTTAAAAGTAATTATCATTTACGTCCATATTCTTTCTTCACAGTGTTTTTCGTTATGTCAGAAATCCACAATTGGATTTTTCCATAACTTGAAGCAAACTCTCTCTACTCTTCTGATGTGATAAGACTGATTAGAGTCTAAGATTTATTAAAGCAAGTTCCCATTCAGCATGACACTGACTTCTCTTTCACCACATTTAGCATGTTACATTTCTCACATAAGAGATTTGTGAATAAAGAAAGCTACATAGAACAACAAGTTCTTCACGAACACCACAAATGTTTTTTATCTAACTTCTTAAGAGTAGACAGACAGACAGACAGATTAGATAGACAGACAGACAGACAGACAGACAGACAGATTAGATAGACAGACAGACAGACAGACAGACAGATAGATTAGATAGATAGAATAGATAGATTAGATAGATAGATAGATAGATAGATAGATAGATAGATAGATAGATAGATAGATAGATAGATAGATAGATAGGTGGGTGGGTGGGTGGGTGGGTGGGTGGGTGGGTGGGTGGGTGGGTGGGTGGGTGGGTGGGTGGATGGATGGATGGATGGATGGATGGATGGATGGATGGGTAGGTAGGTAGGTAGATAGATAGATAGATAGATAGATAGATAGATAGATAGATAGATAGATAGATAGGATAGATTAGATAGATTAGATTAGATAGATAGATAAGATAGATAGATAAGATTAGATAGATAGATTAGATAAGATAGATTAGATAAGATAGATTAGATAAGATAGATTAGATAAGACAGACAGACAGACAGACAGACAGACAGACAGACAGACAGACAGACAGACAGACAGACAGACAGACAGACAGACAGACAGACAGATAGATAGATAGATAGATAGATAGATAGATAGATAGATAGATAGATAGGTAGATAGATAGATAGATAGGTAGATAGATAGATATTTATTAGCCTTAGGAAATACAATGATTTCATGGCATCGTCAGAGTGAATACATAATAAATATGCGGTTACATACATGTTATTCCGACATACAAGATGTCTACAATAATATACAAATAATATAAAATCAACACATTCAGTAATGAAGTCAATTCTCCACAGTTTTCTTCAGACCATTACTTGTACAAGGTTTTTGGTTTCCTTATCTTCTTGGGCAATCTCACCCCAGACATGAATCAGATAGAAAAGAAGAGCAGTAAACACAAAAGGAGATACTAACTACTGTAAGCTAAATTTGGAGTGCTAAACTAAGATACTCATTGACAGTAAAAGGCATGTGGAAAAGTAAAATATGTTTCACTGACTTTTTAAATCTAGCATAGTTAAGGGCTTTAGTTTCAACAGGGAGTTTGTTGTAAAGTCTTATTCCTGTATGTGATAAGCTATTGAGACTTTTGGATAACCTATGATGATTAAAATGTAAATTATTGCATGTTCTTGTGCTGTAGTTGTGATAATCAGAGTTTATTTTAAAACTATCATAATTTTGGTGGATGAAACAGACTTTTTCAAGAATGTAAATACAAGGTAGGGGCAAAATATCAATCAGTAATATTAACAACGCATTGGCTTCTCTACACTTTATTAACACAGCAGAAACAGGCTATACCAAGCTCTTATTCACAAAAAAAAAAAAAAAAAAAAAAAAAAAAAAAAAAAAAAAAAAATGTTCTTTCAGTTACTTGAAACTGAGATTGAAACATCCATATTTCCAAACTATAGATGGCTTCTGCCAAAAGTCTCACTTACAAAAATATATGGTGGAAAAAAAAAAAAAAAAAACTCAATGTCCTAACATCAGATGGCTGAACAGCATTGAACAAGATCTGGAAATACTGGGAGTATGGGAGTGGAAAAGGAGGGTCGAAGATAGGAACAAATGGAAACACATTATATGATTGGACAAGATCTGCAACAGGCTGTAGTACCAACAATGATGATGAGATGGCTTTTGTCATCCATTGCACCAGGTAAAAACCCTTGTGTTTAGATTTTATATGCCAAGTAGAGGAAACTCTAACAGCTCCCAGAAATCATCACGAGAAATAAAGGTCACAATTTAATAAGTGTGACTCACCCAGAGTTTCTACGCAGACTGGTCCCATTCCAATGTCTACTACCTTAATCAAATCTGTTGGCGGTTCGCGAGTGGTCATACTCTGGCATATGGATAAGTCTGTACATGCTTTCTTATACAGACTGGTGCCAATCCACCCTTAACTTCCTCAGAACAGGCGCTCCACACTTACTGCCATTAAGCTGATAGAACATTACTACCTGGGAGAAGTCTGCATAGGAACTCTCTGTATTTTTAGTTGATTTTAAAGCACGGTTGGTGACATCCAGTTAACATCTCTTCAAGTCTAAGTGAAACAGAACTGAATAAATTGTACAAGAATTGGTAATACTATTAGGCCTATATATTATTAAAATTATCACAGTAGGAACATTGTAGTAAAAAAAACTAAAACACCTAATAGACAAAATAACAGGCAGATTATTGTACTGCGGGACTCCACTCTGTGGCATTCGCCGGTAGCTTATCAGCATCTGCCTTGCATATCATATATGCTCCGTTCCATAGTGTAATAACCTCTCGTTAGTAGACCTAGTAGGCCTACCTAGTAGAAGATAAACATAGGCTACTTACAGTAAATGTAAATAAGAATCAATAATAATACAGTATAATACTTCGTAGCTGAAACTAAAACAGAGGAATAATGAGCCTTACATTCACATAAGTATCAATTCTGCCAGAACCACTTGTCATAAATCTACGAGTATTTCCTCTAAAAACCTTACCTAATCTTGTCACTCACAATGGGGTTGCATGCCACCAAACTATTTCCTCATCAAACGCTACCTAACCTTGTCGTTAATAGTAGGGCTACATGTCACTGATCTGCCTTCTCATCAAACCCTACCTTGTCACTGACAGAAAGGGTACCGGTACTTTATCACTAATTACCACCTTCATGAAACTTTACCTAATCTTGTCACTAATCTATTTCCTCACCGAACCTTATCTAACCATGTTGGTGACAGTAGGTCTACATGCCACTGATCTACAATTCTTCCTCTCCATCGAACTATATATTCCATACATCACCGCCGAAACGTAGCAACATCATATTGTATTTTTGGTCTGATTATTTACCATCATACTGCCCGAAAACTAGTATCCCAGTACAAAGAAGTAGTAAATATCGATATACTGTACCTAAATATAACACCAAAACTGAAACTGGTATCGCACTTTACTTCACCGAAACGAATGTTGAACTCATATAAAAAAAAAATATATAAAATATCATGCATTCAAAGTGACACCGGCATTCAACAGTTTCATGAAACATATACGTACACATTAAATAAATCGGACCAAGATATAATATAGAGGGAAGGATTAATCATACCTGTATTTATGACATACGACTAAAATGGTCGTAAACGGCGCATATACTTATTGAGAAACACTCTTATCAATATTCACGTTCAACGAGAGTTCGGGTATGGTTGGTTTGACACATGCGCTAACAGTAACAAACAACATGACATCTCGGCTTAAACAGCTGATTTTTGCGAGTGGCCTGTTGCCATGGTAACGTTAATCATACCACTTGCTTCCTGTGACTGACTGCAAGTAATCTGAATATTAATTATAGACTATCTCCTGGTCTGGTGGTCCTGGTTTCGGCCCGAGGGGAACTTTCCTTGAAAAAGAAAACTTCACTGTCGATGTCTTGGAGTTTGGAAATTTGTATGAATACGGGTGTGTTTGGTTATTAATTAACTAATCTTAAAATAATCTTCTGTCGCTGGAGAGAAACTGAACACACGTTTCATTGTCACATTGTTGACAAGTAACAACATTAATTAGCACAACCAGAAACCACCAGGAGATGCAAAAGAGTTAACAATGGATAAAAAATAATCTATGGTATAATTTTTATACAATGATATTACAGTGCATGTTCTGGTATTGCCGGTCTCTAAATTTCATTATAATTGCTGTTGATTTTGTTGTAGTGGTTTATTCGATTCGTTTTGATGTGGGATAGTGTCACCAACTTGTGATTGTGTAGGCCTATATTTCTTTGTTCTGTAGACCCTGGGGTGTATTTCGGGCCTGGCACTTTTCTGATTTTCGTATTACCGTCAAATTTTCCGTTTATAAAAAGTCATATTTTATTCATATTTAGACAATTTCATAGTAGTTCTATTTCGTAGACACAACACGCGGTGGGAATACTCCCATCACACCAACAACTACTTTATCTACATTCGAACCCATGTATTTTTGCCTGATATTTCACTGGTATTAGTGTGCAAATGGTGATGATTAACGTTCGCATCTTATGCTAGAATGATATAAAATAAACTGACCTTTCGCTTGCGATGACGTAATGCTTTGTTTATAGGGAGATGACTGGGATAAATCGCAATATAGCGAACGCCAGTAGGGAAAGTTATCCCCACCTACATGAAATGTGCATTCGACACAACACTCGTCTATCACGTAGAGTGTCTGATGAGCTAGTAGGGGAAAAGTGGAAGGGGTCGTGGGCGGAGCTTCTACGTTCGCTATATTGCGATTTGCCCGATTATTGGATACGAACAACTTCATGAACGAGTAGCGTAAGCCTACAAAATCTATGGTTATTATAAACCAAATATTACAATAAATTTATTGAAATTATTAACACGCTGGATAGCAGAGATTTTCCTTCATTCAAGATTGTACAGTCCCTAGTTTCAGACAGCTTACTAGAAAATCTGATGTTCATACAACAGTGGCGGCGCTACAACTTTCAAATTGGAGGCGGGGGAGTGGGGGAATGCTGGGGTGGGCACACCAAAAAATAAGGGGGGGGGGAAATGTAGGTGGAAAAATGCGCATTACGGTCTATAAATAAATACTTATTTGCACAAAGACATAACAGTTTCAATCATATTGTACACTATTTACATTGATAGATTTTGGATTTTTCCACCCCTTTATGTCTATACACCTGCTTAGGGTTTGTGATCAAGGAAAAAACAAAAAACAACCAAAGCAATCGGATTTTCTTCCTACCTTTATACATTACCCCATATGGTGTCCTGGTGAACTAAACTTTTCCTTTTTTTTTTTTCTTTTTTTTTTTCGTATCAAAGAATCTCCCTCTCCATTCCCCCAAAACAAAAAAGTACTCTTTATCAGTCGTATCCCAGAACCAAATATTATTGCTTTTTAATGATTGAGGGATGAAACCAAGAGAGGAATGTTGTTTTTTCATATTTTAATGTAGTCTGTATTTTTGTCTTGGCTGTGAAAGTTGTAAGTGTGGAAAATTTGGTAAATATCGATCAAAATGTATAGATTTGTATAGAGAACATACATAGCCTACATACATACATATATACTGTATAGTGGCGCCAACTTTTGAAAAATTTTGGGAGGGCTTAAAATTTTGAATTACAATAAAATATCAAATTCTCCCTTACATGAATCGTGATATATGTCTATTCACAACAATGATATAAAATATAGAATGATAGAAAAATTGGAGATCTGACAATCTTTTTGATAAGTCGATAAAAATAACCGAATACAGATAGTAACTTAATTAAACCGTGATAAAGAGTTGTGTAGCCCTGTGAATAACAAGATTGTGATTAAGGTGTAAATTAAAGTTTTAATTAACTTTTTAAATTTACGATTCGATATTGTAATATAATATAAAACAATATATGGACTCATCACTATGTAACATGACGAGTTGCAAATGTGTTTCTTCTCACTGCACTTCTTCCTATAAACTCGTCACAAACATCCTCTAAATCCAACTTCTCAGTGCTATCCTTGTGTATATTTAAAATAGCAATGTGATTAAGTCGCTTCTGGGATATTATTGAACACAGAAATGTTTTTAGCCTTTTCAACGCAGAGAAAGATCTTTTGGCTGTAGCTGTGGAAACCAGGATAGTCAAAGTCAGGCTTATAAATTTAATTAATTCAGGCATTATTTCACGAATAACATGTGACTTCAGAAATTTAACTACATCTCCAAAATTTCTTAATTCAACACACAACACTGCAGCACTCTCACACACCATATTTCCCTGCAACTGTATGATCTCATAGTCATTATTTTATGTCATCATTGAAAACACACCTGACAATCATGACATCATTTTCTTTTCTGATAACAAAGTTTTCCACTGTATTTAAAATTTAGTTTCCTGGAAACACTCTTTAAGAGATGCTGTCACACATTCTATAAGTTCATAGAATTTACTCCTAAAATATTCCTTTGCGTCACCAAATTCATGCTGTGTGTGTTGACGATCATCTAGGTGGTGAGACACTTTCCTTTGCTTCGTGGTCCTTGTTTCTGACAGGTTCAACTCATTTGCACTTCTTGTAGTTTTGTCCCATAACATTTCATAGTTATCATGAAAAGTTTGGAATGTTTTTATCAAATTGTGAATGAAACAATTTGCTTCATGGAAATCAAGGTAGTTTTATATTTGTTGCTTCCAAGATGGTAAATACCTGTGTCATCATTTTAAATAAGCAAAATGTTCAATGACTCAAGTAGTTTTAGGTAACCGGAAGCTTTAGTACTAGCATCACTTTTATCGTTTTCAGAAAAATTTGAAAGGAATGAAATAACGTCTTGATAGTTTTCTGTCAGAGATAAGATAAGAGCCCTGACAGTGAATCGTATTGGACAAAACAGTCTTAAATTTTGTTCTGAGCCATATGCATTTGTATCTGTTAAAGAATTAAACCAGTTCAACCTTTTCAGGGACTCTCTTATCATATTTATTAGATCTTGAGTTATATTGATCACATTTCTGCAAGTCCCTACTGTATATGATAACAGAAGTAATTACTAAGGGCATGCAATATATTTTCTCACTGATCAACTGTTAAGTTATTTGAACAAATAATAACTGTGTTAATATAAACTTTATATAACATTTATAATATTAATACAGTGAAGTAGTTATTATTTGTTTAAATAACTTAACAGTTCATCAGTGATCATATAAGTGTTAAAAGAGTGTATCCAGAAATGAATATATTTTCTCCTCATATGAAGTGAAATTCCGAAATTAATCCCAGTTTACAAAAAATATTTCATTACAATTCACTCAAAGTGTAGCCTACTGTACATGTCTATTGTTACTTTGGTATTACAGAATTTCGGCACCCTCGTGCCCATAGTCAGAGCAGGTTATATCATGGGGGTTGATCACACAAGTTACACTGGTTCATGGCTTAACTACTAAGAACATTAGCATTTGGCTGTGGCTCATAGTCTTGTTACAGTTATTATTCAGTCAACTGTCCAAAGATATGTTTTAACTTCATAACATCACTCATTAGGGAACTAAGTTACTGTAACTTAAGCATACTTTGAAATTCTGCCACTTTTTGTTTCACCAAAGATCCCGGAATAGCTGCCCATACTCGTGCAAGGAAATGTGTATTCTGTCAGAAATTACTGTACAACTCCTATCGCCAAGTGGAGTAAAAAGGCCAGAATCTTAAAGTACGGAAACAATCGCGAAGCACTGAAAAGAGGACTGAAGTAGAAACAACAATCATAATTATCCAGTGGTGGCTCGTGGACTTTCTTATATATATATATATATATATATATATATATATATATATATATATATATATATATGTATATATATATATATATATATATATATAATATCTAACATTTAATAATTATGCTTATCACGAACACAAGTTAAATTTAACACTAATTGTGTATTACAGTATATTAAAACATTTTTTAAACTCGAACAAAACTCGATTAATCTATCGATTAACCGATTAAATTCAAATAGTTAATCGATTAAATATTTTGATCGATAGATAGCACTAGTAATTTTGTCAGTACTGGTCTGTAAATGGTGGATTTCCACTTCCGAAATCACCAGAACTGTGTGCTAGTTTCGCCATCTCTTCACAACAACGTCATTTTATGATAGAAATCATAATTATGATACAATAATACAAGGAGTTATGAGGTGTAGCTTTTACCATCAAACATAAAATGAGATTTTTGGATACCTAGCACAGAAACTTACCACTGTAAGATGTGTTTAATATATACAATATCTTTGGAACAAAAGAAATATAAAAAGAGCGCTTGAGGAGCAAGTTTTATGTTGTTCAGGCACTTATCTATATATATAATTTGAACTGGTAATGGAACTTACGGGAAACGGCTGAACGGATTTTAATGAATGACTCCTCATTTTGAAGCTTGGATCCCAATTATTTTCAGAAAAATAGTAGTTTTCAGTGAAATGTCAATTTTCCTACATAGTTTTCCTATTTTACAAAATCCATCTGTCGTCAGTTTTGAGAACTAATGGCTTTTCAGAATAAAACAAAACACACACACACACTATAATAAGCAATATTACACGAAGGCCATGACCTGCAGGATTGCTGACATATTTAGAGCAAATTTTGTGACATAATGACAACAATATGTCGATCTTCATTTGTATAATTTTTTACATCATCTCTATAATTGGTTATTAAAAACTTTCAAGACTTACTAAAAATAATTTACAGGTCTGATTCAGTGTTGTGTAATTTTCTGAGTACAGCTGTGTATTAAAAACTACGAAACTTAAGGTGGTTTGATAACATTATCACCATTAAAAGTGAAATATTATTATAGTTAATGCCATGATATGAGTATTTGTCAGTGATATACATACTCCCACATGACAAATCCACTAATACTGACATTGTTACTTGCGTTTTCGCTTTTAAACTCAAAAACTGAACATGGATGGGTTCAAGAAAAAGTATTTTGGCATAAAAAAACCATTCAGAGAGAGTATGTTTCATTATTATGGAAGCACATAACTTTTTAAAATGACTGATAGACCTATTCTTCATTGAAAATAAATCTGAAAAATTTTTATTTGAACTTCTAATGATCTTAGTTTACAGCATTTGCAGCACAAGCCACTAGTCTTTTTTAATCGTACCATTAATTAATAATAATTACATTATCAACTCGTTAGTTTAAGAGTCTCAAGTACTTACAAATAATCTTTAGGCCTACAACTCAAGCAGACTTCTCTCTACTGTGTTGACGAATATGTCTTCCCAGATCTCCCTGGTACGCAAATCTCTTACTACAAACATTACATTTGAAAGGTTTTTCTCCGGTGTGAGTACGACTATGTTGTTGAAGGTTCCCTCTTTGAGCGAAACCTTTGCCACAAACATCGCATATGAAAGGCTTTTCTCCTGTGTGAATGCGTGCATGTGCTGTCAGAAGTCCTCGCTGAGTAAAACCCTTTCCACAAACATTACACTGAAAAAGCTGTTCTCCAGTGTGATAACGACAATGTGAAACAAGAGCTGTACGTTGGGCAAATTCTTTACTACAAATATTACATCTAAATGGTTTCTCCCCTGTGTGCTGGCGATAATGCGTTACAAGTGTCGAGCTTTTAGCGAATTCTTTATCACAAACATCACATTTGAAAGGTTTCTCTCCTGTATGTTGCCGGCAATGTGCTAAGAGTGTCGAACGTTGAGCAAACCCTACACCACAAATATCACATGTGAAAGGCTTCTCTCCAGTATGAATTCTCGCATGTTGCAGTAGGTGACCCCTTTGTGCAAAACCTTTTCCGCACACATCACATATAAATGGTTTCTCCCCAGTATGTATTAAACGGTGTCTTGCTAATACTCCAAGCTGAGCAAATTCTTTACCACATACATCACACCCAAAGGGTTTTTCACCAGTGTGAATACGACTGTGTGTCAAAAGGTTTCCACGCTCTGAAAATTCTTTATCACAAACATCACACTTAAAAAGTTTTTGTCCAGTATGTCGATAACCATGTGCAATGAGCAGTCCACGTTGGACGAAACCTTTGCCACATTTAACACACATGAATGGCTTCTCTCCGGTATGTTGACGGAAATGTGTAATGAGGGACGAACGTTGAACAAATTCTCTGCTACAAACATCACATTTAAAAGGCCTGATTCCGGTATGTACACGGCTATGTGTTAATAACTTTGAACCTTGCATGAATTCTTTACCACAAATATCACAAACGAAAGATTTGTCCTTTCTGGGCGTATGTCTTTGCACAAGCAATGATTGATGAAGTGCGAATAGATTTCTACAACTATTACTGCTGAAAGGTCGTATTTGATAACTTGCTTTGATATTAGGAAATTCTTTTTGTGTGTAAATATGTCCAAGCGGAAGTCTAGCAATTTCAACTCCTTGTGATGACTCCATAAACCTATGTAATAAATTGAAATATTTAATTATGAACAGATATTACATAAAGAGCAATCAATATATTCATGCATTCATACCTTATAGCACCAAGAAATTATGTATTAATTTCATCAGAGTAACAACAGGCTAATAAAATAGCAGAGAATTATGAAAGAGACGAACATACACTAGACAAGTTGTAATTATATATTTTGGTAATGATCTACTTTACGTTGTTCACCATGGCTGACCTACCCAGTAGTGATGTCATTAATATGTTTACTCACAGTTTACTTGGTTATTTAACGACGCTGTATCAATTACTAGGTTATTTAGCGTCGATTTGGTGATGTGAGATAATATTTGGCGAGACAAGACCAAAGATTCGTCATAGATAACCTGACATTCACCATAGGGTTAGAGAAAACCTCGGAAAAAATCAAACCAGGTAATCAGCCCAAGTGGGAATCAAATGCCCGAGTGAAACTCTGGATCAGCAGGCGAACATGCTACTGCCTGAGCTACGCCAGTTGCTACACACTGTTATGCTGAAAATATTGTCTGACAGTATTTTGCTCGACACTTATCTGGCCGCAGATACAATCTTTTTACGCAAAAGTAATTTCAATAAAAATAGTATAGCCTATCCTATTCCAATCTTGTTTGTAGTGACAATGTATCTTTTTATCCGCAATATTGTCATCCTTTTTCTATTCCAATGGAATTAATTCCCGAGTTCATTTCATTGCTCCTGGTTGTTTTGTCGAATGTCCGAAGAGAGGTTTGAACCTCATAAGCGACATCAGTAAGGCATCACTTATGAGGCAACTAAGCCAGGAGGTAATAGAGTAGGGTAGCCAGTTCCTTTCCCCCCCTCTTCTTGCATAAACTGTTGACTAGTAACATATTACACTAATCAGAATTGGAATGTATGCAACAATTTTGTTTTTTTTTTTAAGTGGTTATTTAACGATGCTGTATCAATTACTCGATTATTTAGCATTAGGGAAAACCTCGGAAAAACCAAACCAGGTAATTAGCCCAAGCAGGAATGGAACCTATACCCGAGAACAATTTTGAATCAGCAAGCAAGCACCTCAGCAAATTAGCTACACTGGTGGCTATTTTGTTATTCCTCTGATACATATCATCAAATGAGATATACTGCCTGATAACAGATGTACGTATCAGGCAGAACATCAATCAGAAGTACATTGCTACTTATGGATTAGATAATTAGAGGTGATGCTTTTCAATACGCTGATGCCCACATTGAAAGATAAGCCACTTGAAATTTAACGGCCACTGACCAGCAGAGATATAATCCGACATCTGTAACAAATGTTGCAGTAAGGATGTGGAGCAAAAGAGTGGACACTCTAATTGCTGACATTAAATGGTGTCTTGCCTTTCATAAAGGAATCATAGGAGTCCAATATTTCAAATATGTGGGTGACATTTTTCAAGCATCGTAAGGCACCTAATTTATTTAAAATCATTCAATGTATTCTCGCAATGCCATGATCAAATGCATTTTTGAACGCGTTTCAGTGTGATGCAAAATATTTGGAACAGTAAAAGGCAAAGACTAAAAGTAGAATGGTAAAAGCTGAATTGTTTGTGCATTTTAACTACAGTATGAAGTATGCAAAATTCGCAAAATTCCTGAAAATCAGCAATGGAAAAGAACTTGTTAAAGCTGCAAAATCGGAGAAGAAAATAAATATAACTCTAAGATTAAAACATTCAACTATGTAATCTTCAAGCAGCATTGCTTACTGAACTGAAAGTTACGGGCTCAATGGTAAGATGCCTAAATCGATTCTTCACATTCCACTTCCTACTACTATTTATCGTAATAGCAGCCGTAATAGTACATTTATTATTTCTACATCAAACAGGATCAAATAATCCCACAGGATTAAATAGAAATAATGATAAAATTCCGTTTCATCCATACTTTACCATTAAAGATGTTGTAGGATTCATAATCCTAATTGCTTTACTAGTAGTACTATCACTAAAAGAACCTTATATTCTAGGAGATCCAGATAACTTCACCCCAGCAAATCCGTTACTCCAGTCCATATTCAACCAGAATGATATTTTCTATTCGCGTATGCCATTTTACGGTCATATATATTATATTATATTTTCCTATACTGGTATGCATTCTTATTTTTATTTATTTTTTTTACGACACTTCATCATCTTCGATGGTTATCTAACATCTGAGTGAAATGAAGGTCATAATACTAGCGAAATGAGTCCAGGATCCAGTGTCAAAAGTTACCCAGAATTTGCTCACCCCAGAAAAATCCTCAACCAGGTAACTTGTTTCAACAAGCATTTGAACCTAGGCCCACTCGTTTCAGTC